>NC_033642.1:5800534-5963153 GCF_001540865.1 Ananas comosus | reverse complement strand
ACTTCCCAGGGGGTCACCCATCCTAGGACTACTCCCGTCCTAGCACGCTTAACTCTCTTAACCTCTTGGGCCTTGCCACCACCCAAAATGCTTAAGCTGGGTTAAGAGTTTAGCCCTATTATATCTCATATATAGGACTATCTGGGGTCTCACAGAAATGGTCACAAGAATGGGAGGTTGAGTTAGCAATCAAAATCATGCACAAGGCATGTTTCCGTTCCTGTTTAGTCTCTTTCAAGGAATACAAGTTTGGTCCCCACACCTGATCCTGATTTCAACTTAGGGGGTGTGTGGCCTAGCTTTTAAAAAACGCTTTTGGGCTGAAAAGTGATTTTCGGCTCAATAGAGCGATTGGTAACTCACTTTAAAAATCTGATTCTGCTTTTTAGAATCAGAAAACTGATTTTGAAGGCCTCAGAATCATAAGCAGAAAAAAGCTGCTTCTTGAAAATTGATTCTGATTTTGGATTTAAACTTCAAAATTTTATTTTTATTTTAGTTTTAATATTTAAATTTAAATTTAATTTTAAATTTTAAATTTTAAATTTTAAATTTTAAATTTTAAATTTTAAAATTTTAAAATTTAAAATTTTAAATTTAAATTTTAAATTTTAAAGTTTAAAATTTAAATATATTTTTAAAATTAAATAGCTTTTCAAACAGCTTTTCAAAATTTTTAATTTGCCAAACAGCTTTTTAAAATCACTTCAGAAAAAATCACTTTTATCTAAACTCCGTCAAACGCTCTATAGCTTTTAAGCAAAATCACTTCTCCAAACAAAAATTACTTTTTCAGAAATCACTTTTTCAGAAGTTAGGCCAAACTGGCCCTTAGTCCTCATAACAATGTAGTCCCTAAAGTTTGTTCTGAAAAACAATTATGCCCTTTTATTTTATTGTCTAAGTAGTGCCTTGGAGCACTATCATTAGATTTTGGTTTGGTAAAATTGAAATTCTGAGGACTAAGTTGACATGAAAATCAAACTTCAGTAGTGGAATGGAATCAAGGTAAAACTCTGGGGTCAAGTTAAACTCTGAGGATGAAATAGAAGTTGGGGTTAAATCTTCAACAACCCTAAAGTGTTACAATTGAGGCTCCACGCTGAAACTGAAACCAGAGTTGGTTGGAGTTAAAACTTCAGCGACAAGTTTGTACTGAACCCATTCAATAGTATCCTTTAATTTGTGGTTCAAAAACTCCTATAGGTTTCTATTTTAGTTATTTACCAAAAATTAATGTTTCCGCAGTTTCAAGGTTCCTGTTGCGAATATCTGTTAAACGTTTTCAAATTTTCGAAAAGCATTGGTATGTCATAATTAAGCTTAATTTTCCAGAAATTTGATATATCATAGTGGTAAAAGTAAAAGCTACTTTTAATTCTCATCTATTAAGGGCAATCATTTGATTGTGTAAAGATTGATAGCATTACACAATTAGTTCCTATAAGATAGTTTTGGTTTGTTTAGTCGTTTAGATCCACATTACTATAGAATTAATCTGCATTGGAACCGGACCAAAGTGTCTCACTTTGGTTTAGTTTTGGCCAGTAGTTTGGATTGGCACCCACATAAATTGAAACTTTAAACTAAGATTTTTGAGTTTCGGTTTACGAAGTTTGGTTTAAGCTCTGGACCATGTTTGTTCAGCATGTTTCTTCATGTTATTCAGCAGAAGGGATATGTTTGGTTTTGAATGGAAATATCTGAACAGCAATGCTCGGTCAACTTATCAGGTGATAGAATTGGGTGGGATGCCAACCATTGGAGACTGTGCCACAATTCTGCGTGCTGCCATAAGGGCGCCTCTTCCTTCAACTTTCCTAACAATATTGCAGACAACGAGTGGCCATTTGGCCTAGCTTCTCCTTCTGCTTTGTGCCATAATCACTTTCAATAGAGCATTTGGCAGTCAGAAAAGAGTCGAGCTTGCTTTTTAAAGCAGAAATGAGATATTGAGGCGAAAAGCAATGGCTCAAATATGGCTTCTGCTTCTCCTCTGGCTGGAAGTTGTTGGGGGATTCAAATGTCGTGCTTCTAACAGAAGTGTGCACAAACGGCACTTTCAAATAGCATGGCACCCTGCAGCCAGGCCAAATAGGCTCTTATAAGCTCTGACAATTTTCTTGTCTTAATGATTAATAGAGATGGAACGGTTGTTTGAACAAAACTAGTCTGTAGGAATCATATCCCTCCGAGTAGTTTCGATTCGTATCCTACTGAGTTGTTTTGATTACTGATACAACACTCTAACATTATGTTTTCGATTTGATTTGGATTGGCCTTTTCTTTTCCCCTTTCTTTGTCTTACGATTGATTCGGCCCATTATATGATGAAGTCGTCATCCTGTGCCTCGATCTTGGGGAAGTTGATGCGGCTATTGCAATAGTTGCAGATATGGAGACTGGCGGAATCAAAGTTGCAGACCAAACCCTAGACAAGGTGCTTTCTGCTAGACAATCTGTTGATTCTCCAACAGACAAGTCATCTATTATGGAGTGATTCTTATGGTGACAATTATCAAGCCTTAATAAAAGTTTGAGAACGAATGATATATTGTTATTAAATTGAAGCTCAATGTGGAGTTTTGTCAAGAAGCTGCATGCCAATTTTGGAACTCTAGAGAGGGAAAAAATGCAGTGAGTTTGTCAGATTGGTTTGATCAATCTGTCTGGTCATTCGTTCATGTGTAAATGGACCCCTTTTCTTGTTTTATTTTGAAGGGCCATGCTGCTGTATACTAAGAAAAACAAGTCATTTCTTATAATTGTTTCAAGTGAGAATGTATATTATGGAAGGAAAATGTTTCAAGATAGTTTGTGAGCTCACAGATTTAGATTTTCAATTAAATTTTGTGAACCCGCATTAGATTTTCCAATGTGTTAATCATATCATGGTGGCGCAGACTTTGGGTAATAGCCTATGGTTTTAGTGCTGAAACATGAAATTTGCTATATCTTGCAGTTATAAATGTTGCTCATTTGTGAGTAGCAGAAGGGATAAAGATTTAAGAAATACGTTAAGAGGAATGATTGATTAACGTTTCAGATGCTTTTTATGCTTGACTCTGTATTTACACTCATCCTCAACCAAAAGCTATTACTCTCATACGCAAGGGCTGACTGTTTCAATGATGTTTATTTCATAGGCACTGTTGGAAGGAGATGACTGTTACAGCGAATTAAACTAAAAATTTTATTAAATTGATGCTTGGCATAAGAATGTTTTAAAATTTTATTAAAAAAATTATTTACTATTTAAAAAAAAAATAACTTTAAAGTTATACCATCCGTACAAAAACTGTATCGTATTAACATTAACATTTTATTGATACGATACGGTAAAAAAACTGATTTGAAGTGTGCCGCCTATAGCTCGAGAAGAAAGAAATGCAGCGCGTGCGTACAGTAACAAGCCAAGACCAGCAATAAATACCAGCAGAACATCTCGTGAGACGTCCCAGTCGCAGGTCGCAGCTCGTCTTCATTTCGTTGGCAGCCGCAGGCGTGTGCTCGCCCCACCCCCTCCCCCGTGACCGTGAGAGGAGGAGAGTCCTTCAAGGCTTCAGTTCAGGGCACGCCCCCGCCCCCGCCCCCAGTCACGCGTTTCATCCCTCCCCCAGCAATGCAACGGCTCCCCATTTCAAACCCTCCTCCCCGCCCCTCCGCCCTTCATATACTCCCATGCCGTGCCGCACTAGCTCCCCATGTACTCCCACCGCACCTCATCCAAAAATACTGTTCACTCATGGCTTACCCACTAGTCATCTTCTTACTCTTTCTCTTCCTCCTATACTGGGTCCATCTACGCGCCCAAAACCTCCAAACATATATTGTCCACGTCCGCCCAGATGAACTGCCCGGGGCTTACTTCCCATTAACTAAGCTCCATCGGCACCTCTCCTTTCTCGAACAAGTCATTCTCACAGAAGAAGAAGAAGAAGAAGGAGAAGAAGGAGGTGTTGGTGAAATACTCAAAATTTTAAAATTTAAATTTTTATTTCTATTTGAATTTTAAATTATTTATTTATTTCTTATTTATCAGTATTTATTATTTTTATTATTTATTTATTTAATTTATTTATTTACTTATTTTATTTTCTTTCTTAGTGAGAAAGAAATCAACGGATATTTTTTTCATCCCGTTTTTTCCGCCAAACTAAATCTTGTTCCGTTGCGCGAGTTCCGTTTTTTTCTAGTAATGAGAAAGAGTGTAAAATTCTCTTTCATTTGTTTTTATCCTATATCAAGAAAGAATAGATAGAAAAGATATTAGATAATTGATTAATCTTTATCCATTTTATTCTTTTATTTTTTATTTTTGAATATTTTTTTATTCATTGGGTGTTGAAACAATCTTCGTTCTCTTTATTCACTGAGTGTTGAAAAAATTTTTGTCAATCTCCTTTACGATCGTGTTCGTAGGAGGAGTAATTTCGGTTGTACCTTGAGGTGTTATTTCCGATTAATTTCGCATATAAGGACGGAAATATATCTTAGGGCTCGCACGCTTCCAAATAAGATCAAATTTTTATTAAAATATTTATATTTATCTGTAAGTTTGATTTTATATTTATAATAAATTAATTAGATTTTAATCACAATCGAATTTTTCTGCCAATAGGAGGAGGAGGAGGAGGAGGAGGCACAGGAACCGCTTCTTCTCGGCTGCTGTACTCGTACCATACTGCGGCGGAGGGCTTCGCAGCACGTCTTACTGAAAACGAGGCCGCAGCTCTACAGGCATCGCCAGGGATCGTGTCGATCCGCCCCGACCGCCGCTTCGAGCTGCATACAACCTATTCCTATAAGTTTTTGGGGCTAAACATTAGCCCGGGCGGCGCATGGGCCAAATCGGGCCTTGGCCGGGGCTCCATAATTGGTGTGCTCGACACCGGTGTGTGGCCTGAGAGTCCCAGCTTCTCCGACCACCAGATGCCGCCCCTCCCGTCTCGGTGGCAAGGTGTTTGCCAAGACGGAGAGAACTTCAACTCCTCCAGCTGCAATCGGAAGCTCATTGGCGCGCGGTTCTACTCTAAAGGCCACCGTGCCAACTACCCAACCAACCCACCGGCTTCCTCATCCTCGTTGTTGGAGTACATGTCACCCCGCGACGCACACGGGCACGGGACCCACACAGCTTCGACGGCCGCAGGCACTACAGTGAACGGGGCAAGCGTTTTCGGGCTCGGCACAGGCGTGGCTCAGGGAATGGCCCCTGAGGCCCATGTGGCCGTCTATAAAGTCTGCTGGTTCAACGGCTGCTACAGCTCCGATATACTAGCTGGGATGGACGACGCCATCCAAGATGGAGTTGGCATCCTCTCCCTCTCGTTGGGTGGCTTCCCAATCCCGCTCTTCGAGGATAGCATCGCGATAGGGAGCTTTCGCGCGACAGAACGGGGTGTGGCAGTCATATGCGCTGCCGGGAACAACGGGCCCGTGCCAAGCTCAGTGGCCAACGAGGCCCCCTGGGTCACAACCGTCGGGGCAAGCACCATGGACCGGCGGTTCCCCATGTTCCTCCGGCTTGGCAATGGCCGGATCCTGTACGGCGAGTCCATGTATCCGGGAAACAGGTATTCAAAAAATGGGGGGAAGAAGGCGTTGGAGTTGGTTCATGAATCTGGCGGGAGCAAAGGCGCAGAATATTGTCTTAAGGGCTCTCTTTCCAGAGCCAGAGTGGCGGGAAAGATGGTGGTCTGCGATAGAGGGATCAACGGCCGGGCTGAGAAAGGCGAGGCTGTGAAAGAAGCGGGCGGAGCTGCTATGGTTCTTGCCAATGCGGAGATCAATTTACAGGAGGATTCCGTCGACGTACACGTGTTGCCGGCTACCATGATCGGCTTCAAAGAGTCGACAGAATTGAAGAAATACATCAACTCGACAAGGCGACCGGTCGGGCAGTTGGTCTACGGCGGCACGACAGTCGGTCGGGCGAGGGCACCGTCAGCGGAATCACCGCTCTCGTCCGGTCAGCCCACCCGTCATGGAGCCCGGCGGCAGTCCGGTCAGCAATTATGACGACGGCCGACGTGGTGGACCACTACGGGAAGCCGATAATGGATGGGAGAGACAGAGCAGGGCTCTTCGCGATCGGTGCTGGTCATGTGAATCCGACGAAAGCGATGGACCCTGGTCTAGTCTACGACATCGAGCCGAACGACTACATCACTCACCTCTGCACTCTCGGATACTCACATTTGGAGATCTTCACCATCGCTCACAGAAACACCAACTGCAACGAAACTCTTCACCGAAACAACAACTTCAGCCTGAACTACCCTTCGATTTCCATAGCCTTCAAACAGAACAGCACGAGAGTGATGATTCAAAGAAAACTCACCAACGTCGGCACCCCAAATTCCACGTACGCTGCACAAGTGGTTGCGCCACGTGGAGTGAAGGTGAGCGTCACTCCGGCGGTACTAACTTTTAAAGAGGAAACTGAGAGTAAGAGCTTTCAGGTTCGGTTCAAGTCGACGAAGCGAATGGCGGTCCAAGGAAGCGCTACTGGAGAGGGGTATTTGATATGGAAGGACACAAGCAAAGGGAAGTATAGAGTGAGGAGTCCAATATCTGTTAGTTGGACTTCGTAGGAAAGAGTGACCTTCCGAGTAGGTTCTAACTCCCAAAAAATATGGGTTTGGAGGTGTATTGAAAGAAGGTAATAGGAACGAAGCTTCTTTATTATTGGCAAAATTTCCTGTGTGCCCCTCCAAAAAGCATATATTTTCAAAGGTACCCTTATAAAAATTAAAAATATGCTAAATGCCCTTCTAGATACAACAAACTTTCAAAACTACCGTTTAAAGTAACTTCCGTTAAAATCTACACTAACAGCAAAGCAAATATCAGTTTGTCTTTTTCATAATTGTCCCTTTAAATGTTCCAGTTCTCACTAATAAATTATAACTTTTGTATAAAATTCATAATTAGGATTTAGCAACATGCATACTTATTGTCTAAGATATTTAGTTAAAAAAAATATCTTTAATATAATTATTTAGACCTACTTATGAAATCTGTGTAAGTCATTTAGTTAGATTCTCATACTGATTTCTGTAAAATTTGTATAATCTAATCTAAAAGAATAGTATTTTTATCTTATTAAATCTTGTTAAATGCTCCTAAATTTTTTTAGTTTTTTATAAAGGGAGAGAGTGAAGAATTAATTGATTGAACAATTATAAAGCTTTATCATCAATAAGTCCGGCTGAGGATACTATTGATAGCACCAAAGACTTAAATTTAAACCTTTGATTATTTTTACCCGTTAGATTATACTATTCAACCAACCACCCACTCAACCCTAGGGGGCCCACATCATCCTAACCGCGCATTTCTCAATCCAAGGATTAAAAAACTAATAGCACCAACAGCTTTGTGCTATTGATAGTATTCCAGTCTAGTTCATCATCAATTATGTAATATAAAATTACTTATCAAATTTGAAGTAATAATAAAGTAATTTAATATTATGTACAAGATTAGAAAGAAGCAACAAAAAAAATTTGATGCAACTATAAAAATAATGCAAGTTAAGAAAATCAATTAGAATAGCAATACAAACTAGCATGTAAACAAGCTTTTATTTACATTCTAAAATAAATTGAAGTAAAAGAAACCTGAAAATCTAAGACTAATCTAAAAATATTGAGTTAAAGATTCTATAATATTTAAATAATCTAAAATAATTAGCTTGAACAGTTTGTAATTCAAAAATGAGTCAAATTTTGCATAATACAAATTTGACGATTTAAACTAACATAAGTATCCAAACTAACTTATCCAATACATGTCATAAAAAGATATTAATAAAATTTATTACAGTTAAATATTTAACTGATATGAGTTAAATGTTAGTACATTTATTCAAACTATTATTAAATATTTATCTTTATGTACAAAGAAGATTTAAAAAGTGAGGGATGATTTTGAAAATCCTTTTATTTTGAAACCCACTTATAATAGTCAATGGTAAAATAGATATTTCAATCTTTAACTTATTTTTAATTTTAACCTAACTGAGGCAAAAGTAATAGAGCGAGTGAGGACTTAACGGTTTGGGCATTTTTGAAAAAAAAAAAAGACATTTAAAGGGATAATTATGATAATATTAAATTATAAGGATATTTATGATATTTATAAGTTTTACAGGGGCATAGATGAAATTGACCCTATCTAATATTGATCTGAAGTGTAATATTGATCTAAATACTCATATCAAATTAATAAAAAAATCATCTTTGTTAAGGCGTAACATCCAAAAGCTCCTAAGTCATGGACAAAATAGGTATTTTAAATTTTAACCTTTGGTAAACCACTATCTAACCAAGTTCAAAATAACTTGAATAGATGGAGTATAACAGGAAGCGCATTTATGAAATACAGTATGCATTTGGAGGGGTAATTATGATGTAATCCATGTAGGGCGTGGGCGCATTTGGTAACGAGGTCTATCTGACGTTAATATATATAAAATAAAATTATAATCAAAGCATACATATTTTTATTTTTAACAGACTCATTACAATACGCATTATGTAGTACATAATATTACATATGAAAACAAACTTATATTTTTTTGTCATAAACTTTCGTCACAAGTGACGCAATTGTCTTACAATTTTAAATGAATAGACCTGACAAGCGGGTGGGCTAAGTAAACCGCGAATAAGTTATTGTACTAGCGGATTAATGGTATGGATAAAATTTTACCGTAGATTTTTAGATAGCTAATATCTTTACATATACAACGGGTTGACATGAAGGTTACCCACAATATTTGTTTTCATTTTTGCTTTGTTGGCATTTGGTTAAACCGAATCGGGTGCGCCCATGATCGGACTTGATCCGACGGTTATTATATTGTCTAATTGGAGTAGACTTAATCTCGCTTTTAAATTAAAAAGCTAATTAGTGATATATTCTAATCATATTAAGATAACAATTATAAACCGATTAGGCCTAATCTTTTATTTTTCTATTAGGGTTTTATGATTCATTATAAATATACGAATTATTCTCTCATAGAAATATAATAACAAGAAAAATAGAGAAAAATACTCATAAATTCGTGAGTAATTTGTGGGCCATCTTGTGAGAGAGAGAAGCCATATTCTCCATTAACCTTTTATTTTAGAGGGTCTTGAATAGTAGATTAGAGATCGTACTCGTTCATAATTCGATCGACCGTGGGTTTAGAGCATTAGAAAGCTTTCATGGACGATTTGATGACACGTGAATTAATCTCTACGATCCGGGCTCGAGCTCATCGCCTTCTAGCGCGAGTCGCTTCGCAAAAGATACGAACGAATACTTCGGCTACATTCTACATTGGTATCAAAGCCTTATTAGATTGATTTCGTGCCTAAAATTAATTTTTTAATAAGGTTGCATACGTAGAATTAAATCTACCATCATTTGAATTTTTTCTTGCATGTTAATTGCGATTTTTTCTAAGGTGAATACATCTGCATGATTTTTACACATCTTGTAGCATATATGATATAAATTAAATCTACAAAGTTTGATTTAATTTAGTTTTATATTTTATGAAAAAACAAAATCCTAAATCGAAATTTTGTAGGTGGCTTATTTGATGTATAATGCATATCCCATTATGAAACTTACATGATTTGATCAAGCTCCTCACAGGCTTTCTATTGATATATTTCTTATAAAATTTGGAATTCCACTTTTAAAGTTATGAATTTTTAAAAATTATCCAATTTTTTAAAAAAAAATAAAAAAAATGAGAAAAAGGGTGTAGCGATGGAACCCGCGCGGACGCGCGCCCGCGGCTCCGCGTGGGGCGCGCGTCCAGGCGCACTCACGCCAGGTTGCGGAGGCCCATGGTGGGCCGGGCTTGGGCCGTGCAATGTCCTGTGAGCATCCTACAGGCATTTAAAAAAACAAAACGAAGGCTTCTGCAGCCCCCGTAGGCGGGCATGCAGCTCGTGCAAGCACGCAGTCTGCACGGGGCTGCAGCCCGAGCAGCCCGCAGGATGCGTGGGCCTACAGTCCAAGCAGGTCCGGAGGCCCCCAGGCCTTTAGGCTGCCCAAGCCTGCAGGCTGCATTAGCCTGCAGACTTTGGGCCTTTTTCATGATTTTTTTTAAAAATGAAATAATTTATTTTTTTTAAGCATATTAGATGGTTTACTATACTATTGTGACATACTAGTGTTGAACCCGCACTTCGCCGCGAATAGTTTTAACACCAATATTTTGATGTGAATTTTAATATATAATAATTACGAAAAATAAGGAAAAGAACAAAATTAAATATCAATACATATATATATATATATATGTAAGAGAAAGCAAAAGAATAGTAGCCAAGAATGAATTGCTATGCAAAAATAAGATGGAATAATAACAAAATATATAATTATGAACTATGCAAAATATATATTTAGCTTGAATGATTACTAATTATTTGTAATTATGTAATATGCAATCATTTATTTAGTTTAAACAATTTATTTTTTAAACAATTTTAAAATAAAACAATTTTAACTTTTGTTTTCGAAAAATTATAATAACGGATTAAGTAAAAAATATTATANAATATATATTTAGCTTGAATGATTACTAATTATTTGTAATTATGTAATATGCAATCATTTATTTAGTTTAAACAATTTATTTTTTAAACAATTTTAAAATAAAACAATTTTAACTTTTGTTTTCGAAAAATTATAATAACGGATTAAGTAAAAAATATTATACAGAAAAAGGTTTAGATGAGGCCTGTGACACCTTCCACCCTGTTGGCACGTTTTCAGGGTGGTGCAACACGAATCCAAGTAGCTCTAAAAAATCCAGCAAAAAATACAAAAGAAATATAAAAACTCAGTGTAAAGATAGGTAAAGTTCAGTGCATGAGGGAGAGAGAAAGAAGAAACAATTAGGAAAAATTTTCAAGGTTCGAACTTGATGAGTACGCGTTCTCCTATATACACACCGGAATCATGGTGAGGATTTTGTCGTTTCCCCATGTAAGGAAATATTTGGATAGATTTGGTATCTTCCTAAGGTGGATTTTGAAAGATTTGGTACTTTCCCGAGATGTAATCATTGAATAAATTTGGTACCTTCCCAAGATTGATTTGGGAAGATTTATTACCTTCCCCAAGATTGATTTGGAAAGATTTGTTACCTTCCCGAGGCGTACTTTCCCAAGGCGTAAAGATTTGGTATGAGAGGGGGGAAAGAGAAGAGATGAAAGGAGAAGAGAAGAAAGGAGGAACGGACACGTTTACATGAGAAACTGTATTTTAATGGATTAATCAAGGTAAGGATTTTGTCGTTTCCCCAGGTAAGGAAATATTTGGATAGATTTGGTATTTTCCCGAGGTGGATTTGAAAAGATTTTGTACCTTCCCGAAATATAATCATTGGATAAATTTGGTACCTTCCCAAGATTGATTTGGGAAGATTTATTACCTTCCCCAACATTAATTTGGAAAGATTTGTTACCTTTCCAAGACGTACCTTCCCAAGGCGTAAAGATTTGGTATGAGAGGGGGAGAGAGAAGAGATGAAAGGAGAAGAGAAGAAAGGAGGAACGGACACGTATACATGAGAAACAGTCAATTAATGGATTTGTATTTGATTTGGGAAGATTTGTTACCTTCCCGAGGAGTATCTTCCCAATGCGTAAAGATTTGGTATGAGAGGGAGAAGAGAGAAGAGATGAAAGGAGAAGAGAAGAAAAGAGGAACGGATACGTATACATGAGAAACTGTCAATTAATGGATTTGTATAAGCATGCTTTAAAATATCATGATAATTTTTATGCCTTTATGATATATGGATGATACTTATGGTATGGTGTATTTTAATACATACTATATCAAGTGGTTCTTATTTTGGTAAAGTAAATCATATGTTTTACTCTCAAATATTTTGCGCAACTTAATTAAATAATTAAAATTTTGACTTAGGGTGTGTGATGTGATTATGAGTTTTTTCTTTACGGATCTATAATCTAATTTTTAATTTGTTTAATTAGAGATGTGACAAAATTGAATATATGTGTCGTGTGTTTTTTTTAAATATCTTTTTTTTTTGCGCATTGTGTGAACTTAGTGAGATAATATGGCCTCCAAACAAGTTGTCGCTAATCTGATCAAAGGTGAGAAATTGGATGGTAATGAATATGATATTTGACACCATCAAATTCAATATATTCTCGTTGAGCAAGAGGTTCTGAAAAACTTGAGTAATAAGATGGACCAACCCACAGAGGGCAACAATGCCCAGGCTCACTGAGATATGGAAGCCTATAATAATTGGCTTAAAAAGGATCGCATTACTTGCATCACATTGCTGAGCGGCATGCATAATGATCTCTTGTGCGAGTATGAGAAGTACACGACTGCGCATGACATGTGGAAAGCTCTCAAAACTAAATTTGGTGTGACTTCGGTCACAAGGTTGCGCGGCCTAACTATTTGATTTGACAGTTATAAGAAATGTGCCAATCAGGCTATGAAACAGCAAATGAGAATAATGTCAAACATAATTCATGAGTTAAAGGCGGTTGGCGGCACCTTGACTAATGAGCAGCAGATCCAAGCTATGATTCTCTCATTTTCCAATTCGTAAAAACATATGCGAGTAAGTTTGACGCATAATGAAAGTGTTAAAACTTTTAAGGATGTTGCACAGCATCTGGAGTTGGAGGATGAGCGCCTTGAGATTGTTAAAACCTCAACTGCCAATGTTGCTCAGTCAAACTTTCGCAGAACATCCGAGTTCAAGTGAAAGAAGACTGCTAGGCCTTAAAGCCATAGCAGATCCGTGCTTAAGAATATGAAAAATACTAAAAGAAAGAGAAGCAAACGAGGTGGCAAGAAAGATAAGTCGAAGATAACCTGTTTCGATTGTAACCAGCTGGAACACTTTGCTCGTGACTGCACTGAGCCGAAGAAAGCTCGAGAGCAACAGATCACATAGCGAGGGATCCGATGGGATTTGTCGAGTACCATCGTGTGCTTGCTGGGAGTAGAAAAGTATACATGGCAAACGATTCAAGTGTCAATGTATTAGGCATTGGCACGTACAAGTTGATCATGCGAGGTGATCACACCTTATACCTTCATGGTGTACCTTAGCTCCAGGAATTCAACAGAACTTGTGTAGCACACTGAGCTGCTGCAAATATGGAGTTTAGTGAGAGAATAGTGCTTTTTTACTATTCTGAAGGATTTGACTGTGTTTGCAGAGTTTGTGTTGAGTACCGGTACTGGAATGTGGTACCGGAACTCAGTTGCGAACTGGTTTAGTCAGCTCTCGGGTTTTGAGGAACTCGGCTCAGGGTACCGGTATTGGGCGGAGTACCGGTACTGCATTGGGCGAGTACTGGAATGCAGTAGAAAACTGAAATTTTCTAGCGTTCGGGTTTTGAAGTACTGGACCTTTGATTTTGGATTTTGATCTCTTTTTCTTCCTCTCCACCATTGAAGCTTGCACCTTGGAGCTTGGAGTTGATGAGGAGCTTGTTGGGGGATCAAACTTCAACCCTAGCACTTTGTGACTTGAGTTGAAGCTTGTTTGGAGGTTAGTATCTTTCTCATGCTCTCTATTTAAGAGATTTGCAAGAGATTTGGGAGAAAATCTAGTTTTTAGGAAATTAGGGTTTATTTTGGGGTTTTCCATTTTCGAGCTTTTGGGATGAGATTGATGAGTGTAGAACACTCTTAGAGATTGGATTTGAAGCTTCTTAGCTTTGATTTGGACTTGGACAAGTTCCACTTGGTCAAAGGTAATTTTCACCTATTTTATACTTGATTTTTGATGAATTTCGTGGTTAGCTTTTTAGAAGCTTGTAACTCTTTGAAAATTTTTCTTAGGGTTCTAGAAGTCTTGGGGACAACTTCATTTGGTTCAAATTGTTGCATAATCATGCTATTCATGTCATGATAGAATTTTCAGATACTTGATATACATATGTTGTAACGTACTGGACCTTTGCAAATTACAAGGTTCGAGTGTTTGATTGGTGTTCCGAACTTTTCCACACTTTTTGGAGAGTCGTTGACAGTGTTCCGACCTATGGCTCGCATTCCGAGAATCGAGGTTTAAAACTTAGCAGTAAAATTTCTAAAGTAAAAATTTAGGCTGCTCTCGGGTTAGACTCTGCAGAGCAGAGTACCGGTATAGTATCGGGCCTGTACCGGAACTGGACCGGGTACCGGTACAACATCAGGCTGGTACCGGTACCTAGTGTATTTTTCTGCGAACCCGAGGCTCGGGTTGGCGCAGACTGCTGCTTGGTATCGGTACTCTTTCCCGTGTACCGGTATGCAGTGCAGATGCTGACTGCACGTTGTTGGAGGGTCTTTTTGAGATTGTTACATTTCTATTTAACCCTCTACAGCCCCTTGAGGACTCTTTTAAGCCATAGAACGTGGAGAACTCAGGTAGAGCCCTCTCCCTTGGATTCTCTTTATTTTTCTTGAGATTTAGCTTGGTTTGATCTCCTCTTTTTGCTTTTCTTTGGTTCATTTTGGGTTTTCACCATTAGAGAAGCTTTGGATTGAGGAGAGGAGCTTTCTAGAGAATTAATCTTCAACCCTAGCTGGTTTCTTGTGTGGTTTGAAGCTTTTAGAGAGGTTAGTATCTATGATTCTTTATTTGGATCATGTTTTCGTGGATTTTTGAGGTTGAAACCCTAGAATGTGAATTTTAGGGTTTATTTTGTTGATTTTTGATTTGTAGCTTCTTGGACCTAATTGATTGGTTTAGAACCTTTGTTTAGGTTAGATTTGAAGGGATTTTACTCTCATTTGGAGATTAAGAGAGATTTTCACCATACAAGGTGAGTTTTTGCCCTTTTCTTAGGTTGATTAATGTTTGATCTTAGGGTTGTTCGTTTGTTGTATTTAACTCTCTTAACATTACCTTTAGGGAGCTAGGAGAGTAGTGGACACCTTCGTCAGCGCAAACGAAGGGTTACGGGGAGTCTTGGTGGGTTTGACTTCGTCGAAATGAGAAAAACTCCACCTATGTCAATTTTTAATTGTTGTAAAATAGAAATGCATGCATATTCATGTTAGATAGAGCCTACGAGAATTTTAAAATGCTTAATATACATGTGCTATATTTTATGAAAATTACTTCTATATAGTAGAGAGAGATATATGCATTATTAGCATGCATGAGAATAGCGTTCTATTATATGGTTTGGGAATCTTGTTGTGTCACGCCCCGAAACCCGCCTATTTGGTCAGATTCGGGCACGCCGACAGACCGCCGAACGGACAGAGTTTTTCCTGTACGTCCTAGGCGTCACAATTAATACAATTCATGATGTTCCAACCAGGAACAGAAATCAACATACAGATTGCATATGAAAAGGTATCAACAATATAAACACATCCTATGTTATTACAAGCATTCACATTAATACATTTGCTTACATCACAATTACACATTTGATACATCTTGTTCTTCCATTTCCCTCTACCCATAAGCTATGCCGACTCGGGGTACCACTATCTCTCGTCTCTGGATAGGACGCTATCTACAGAGCTACGTCCTTGCTTCGCGCCGCCGCGCCGCTCACGTACAAACCTGTAACACCCCAAAACAACGTGGGGTGAGAACCAACTCCATGGTTCCCAGTGGGTACGGCCACCCAAGGAAAAAGCTCGACCAATAGGTCCAAGAAGGCACTGCAACAAGTTAGTCCAATAACATATAATAGATATATATTCGATATTGAACTAAATGTCATGCCTCACGAAATGCAATATGCAATACCTGTAACTTTATGCAAGTAGATTAATTGATTCTACTTCATATTATTAGCCATTCTTTACTTATAGCCAATCTTTACTTTATTAGCTATCCTTTATCATTAGCTTTTCTCTAGTCTTTACTTGGTCACATTATGCTCATTGGCGATTCTTTCCTAAGGTTGCCCATACCTTAGCCATCTATGCCACTCGACTCGGTCTTGAGTCAATCCTCTGCGGATAGTCCGCACACTGGCTGCTCAACAGCCCATCGCACTCGATGACTCGGCCACCCGGTGGCGAAATCGTCGCACACGCTCAGCTCTGGCTCAAGTCACCCTGCGGCATAATCCACAAACCGGCTCAACCATCCGGCGGCGAAATCGTCGCACACGCCACGACAATGGTTCTTTAGCCCCGGGCGGCGAAATCGTCACACACACCCGCACAACTCTTGGTGTTCCACAAGTTCTGGGATTCCGGAATCCATTTCACAGTACTCAAGGGTTGGTCTTAACACTATGAAATTGACCTATCTAGGTCCAAGCCTTTACTCAACCTAAGTTAATACTTTAGGTTCATTGCTTTCATACATCTTAGCCTAGGTTTGTTAACACTAGGTCCATTATTCTCGTCTACCTAGATTCACTTGACTCTAGGTTCTTACCTTTACCTCACAACCTATGTTCTCTAACATTAGGATTAATGCCTTTCTCGTTAACCTATGTTCATTAACACTAGGTTCATTATCACTCTTGTTCAACCTAGGGTCACGACTCTAGATTCAATGCTACTCGATCTATATGTATACATATGTCCTTTACTTAGCCTTTTTACATTAGCATCCCTATAACATGCTTATCAAATATGTACTTAGCATTTTTACCATGTCATCATCTATATTCTTAGCATTAACCACATGGTTGCATTTATTAATTCTACATCATGCTTATCATACAATTACTTAGCATTCTTACATTAGCATTTCTACACACGCAACATGACTAACGTATGTCATTTACTTTATGCTTTCCACTTAGCATTATTTACACTATGTCATTATGCATCGTTTGGTAGCCTAACTTAGCATTCATCTCATGCATACACATGCTCTATCAATAGCTACCACTACATGCATCAATGATAAACATTTAACTTAGACATACAGGCGACCTAGTCACTTCGGTAAACACAACCCACCTTAACTCGCGTTCCGGTTGCTTATCGACACTTGCAATCGGCCTCCCGCAGCATCGGAATCCTGCACGGCCCAATATTGCAACTGCGCCACAACCGTGCTCCGCTTCGCAGCCCCGAAAATTATAGGTCTTCGGTTATGTGCTACGGTGCTCCAAATCCATTTTCACGATTTTACGACGTCGCCTCGGCCCTCCAGGCGGAAACGAAGCTAAATCGTCAGTTTCTTCAATATCTTTGCAATGGCTCGACGGATTGCCAAACCGACTTCGCCAACACGTTCGTAGACGTAGCAATTAGGTTTACAGAGGGTTAAATGAGATCAAACCCTTATATTTACAAAAATCCCACTTTGGATGCCCTAGATGCTACTATTGCAAAAACTACCAAATCGATCTTCGATTCATGCAATAAACACCTAATTAGCATCTAGGAATGCTACTAAATCCATTTCTAGAGCATTAGGATCAAACTCTAGAGATCTACCATTGTAGGGTTTGGAGCTTACCTCCAAAAGCTCTCCAAAAGCAATGGAAGAAGAAGAAGATGATGATGGTGATTCTTCTAAGCCTCTTCTCTTTCAATCCTTCCTCTTCTTCTTCTTCTTCTCCTTCTCCTTCTTTTCTTTCTAGAGAGAGAGAGAGGGACACGTTTTGGGTTCACACGGTTGAGGGAGAAGAGAGAAATAAGCCAAAACCAACTTCTATACCCACTGCACATTTGCACAAAGGCTCCTCAACAATGTAAGTGTTGCACAGCCCAAATTGGGCCATTTTCGGGTGCTGGGACCGGTCCTTGGACTTGAGGGACCGGTCCCCGAAGGTCCAGAAAAACAGCATTCCAGACTTAGCCAAATTTTCAGCTTTTTCAGCTTTCGGGGTCCGTTTTCACTCCGTTTTCGCTCGTTTTCGCTCGTTTGACCTCCGATTCTTTTCAAATCGAACCGAGACTCTCCAAACATGTTTTCGAACATATTTTCATCATCTTTTCATCCACACTAATGCTGGATTTAGCTCACGGCCCAACATGGCCTTTCGGGTTTCGTTTTCGCGCCTACGCGCACCGAAACGCCCGAATGCTCCAGAACTTCACCGAACTTTATCGAGATCATTCAAATGACTTTCCAACCAAATGTACACCGTAACTTCAAAGTTTTAGAAGTTCGGTATGTTACATGTTGCTTGTAAAGAAAATGACTTATATGATATGCTCTTAGACTCAGAACTCATATTTGATGTAGTGGATAAGAATGTCATAAAGTGGCATGGAACATAGTAAATGTGAAACCTTTACTTGATGATATAGTGATAGGCCATTGGGTCACTAGTTTTTGTACCATGTTTTAGACATGATGACATTAGACTTGAGACGGATATTTATGCTTGCTTGCCATTGTGCTCATTTGTACATGCTTGTGAGGGTCGCTCCCCACAAGCCGGCACTCCGGAGATAGCCATCGCGACATAAGCTCGCCCGTGCGGGATTGGGTGCCGAAATAGGATGCCGTAGGGGAGGCTCGTTCCTAGGGTGGGAATGTTGACTACTATGGGGCTATTAGGCACTGCGCAGGCCGGACTACCCACGGGTAGGTCCTACATGATTGGGATACTAATGAACTAAAATGCAAAGTGGACATTAGACAATTAGTAAACAATGACATTTACTAGTTACATTGTGGACATCTTGTTGGTTATACTTATGCATATTCATGTTAGAATAGCATTTATAATCATGAAAATTCATGCTAAAGTAGGGGCATAGTATTTAGTAAATTCAATTCATGTTAAATATTCATACTATTCCTTGCAATTAATTGTTAGAACTTACTACTTTTGCTTTTTAGCCTAGTGGTGCATTTTCGCTAAGGTCAGCAATTGCCCACTGGAAACTATTGTTTAATAGTTTTCACGCCCCCCTGTTTTGTTGTTTTTCTTACAGAGCCTCCACTCCGGGAGAGGCTCGGGATCGCGGGAAAGAAATCGCCTCGAGCTAGTTAGTGAGGGATTTTACGATAGGTGGTTCACCTCTCTTTTTGTTCCTTTTTGGAGAGGATGAGAGTTTTTGTACCCATGTATAGAGACCACCATTTTTGGATTTTATAGCACTTGTATTTGGGGTTTTGTCGTTGTATGTACTTTTACTATTTATATTAGTGGATTAGTTCTTATTTATCCTTCCTTATTTTAGAATCTAGTTGTTGTATGCTCTGATATCTCTAGATATTTTTTATTCTCGTTTTATTTATCGCTTGTTGCAGATGCGTTATATGTTGTAGGCATATGAAGGGTCTGGACACGCACCGGGCAGGCTTCCGCTGGGTCCCGGGGTGTGACATATGTTATGTATGATATTTTGCATACTCGATATAGTAGAGATAATTTGACATATATGAAATTGCCATACTCTATTTAGTAGAGGTTAGTTGGAATACTCTATTTAGTAGAGATTAATTGATATACTTCTTGTAGTAAAGTATGTTGTAGTATATATTGTATTAAGTTCTTCTTATGCATTACTACATGTTGTAGTATATATTGTATTAAGTTCTTCTTATGCAAATAAGGACATGCATACTAGAGATGAGTAGTAATGACATGAAACACTACATGGCTAGTGGAACTAGAGGGATTAGATCTTGAGTGCTATAACTTGTTGTTTGAAAAAAAAAAAATCAAAATTCAAAATGAAAGTATAGAAGGAAGGGGATAGGGAAAGGAAAGAAAAAATTGATTGAAAAGAAAAAATGGTAAAAAAAAAAAAGAAAAAAAGATTCATACCTTGTATGAAAATATCATTCCCTTTTTATATTTTTTTTGAATAATTTTCAAAAGATAGTTAGGATCTTATTATAAGGCCTCTCAAAAAAAAGAAGAGGGGGATCTGAAAGAGAAGAACAGCAAAGAAAAAAACAATCACGACGATTTCTACAATAATAGGGGATACGCATGCATACGCACAGCGTAAGTACGGTTTTTTTGTTGGTTTGATCAACGCGACCATCTTCGTGATAGGTTTCGAATCAATCAAATCCGACATTAAAATCGTTGCTTCCGTTGCGCGTATGCATTATAATCTCCAAACCGTGCGTTTTTTTTTTTTGTCAATTTGATCAATCCGACCATCTTCGGATTGATTTTCGAACCGATCAAATTTGACATTAAATTATCTGCTTCCGTCGTATGTATCAACCGTGCGGCCATTTCTTCGTGATAGGCTCGACATGGTATAAAAAAAAAAAACCGTGCGGCCATCTTCGTGATAGGCTCGACATGGGTATAAAAATCGTGCGGCCATCTTCGTGATAGGTCGACACGATTAAACCCGCGCCACTTGAACAAAACGTTGTAATAAAAAAAAAAATGGACAAGTTCTGTTTCGATCGCCACCTTCGTTCTCGATGCGATCGTACTGGCTCGACGCGTCAACTTCATTTTTCGGACCACAAAAAAAAAAAGAAGAAACAAAACAAAAAAAAAAGAGAAGAAACAAACAACAAAAAGAAAGAAAAAAAAAATAGAGCAATTCTCCCTTTCTCTCTCTGTTTCGTACAGAGATAAAGAGAGAGAGAGAGAGAGTTGTCTAAAGAGAGAGTTGTCTAACTCTCTCTCTCTATCTCTCGCAGTCAACAAAAAAAAAAGGGATTTGTTTCCTCTCCCTGCCAGTCAACAAAAAAAAAAAAAGGGAATACAAAAAAAAAGAGAGAGAGTTGGACTTCTCTCCCTCTCACTAACAGTCAAAAAAAAAAAAAAGGAGAAAAAAGAGAAAAGAAAAGAAAAAAGGAAACGAAAAAAAAAAAGAAAAAGAGAAGAATGAAAAACAAAATACAAAAAGAGAGGGAGTTGGACTTCTCTCTCTCTCTGACAGTCAACAAAAAGAAAACAAAAAAAAAAGAAAACAATTATTATTCCCTCACTCTTAGTAAAAAAAAAAAGAGAGCAAAAAAAAAGGAAAAAAAAAGAAAGGGGAATAAAGTTTGAGGAATTAAATCGGAGTTATTTAATTCAATGAGTTAATCCATTACGGGCCTAATTTCATAAGCAATCAAAAATAATACAAAGTCCGTATGCAAATTCGGGTTCAAGACCCAGAGCATGTGAAGCTCAAGACTAATCTCAGTCTACATACAAATTCGGGTCCAAGGCCCAAAACATGTGAAGCCCGAAATCCAGCCCATGTGCAGATATAAATCAATAAAAGTCCAGCCCATATACAGGTTCGGGCCCAGAACATGTAAAGTCCGCAGCATACTTCAACCCACATATAGATTCGGGTCCAAGGCCCAAAATATGCAAAGTCTGAAATTTATTTCAACCCACATTCAGATTTGGATCAAAAGCCAATAAAAACATATGAATAAAATTCCTCAACTCAATCCCACAAAGTCCACAAATAAAGATCCACAACCCAAACCCACAAAGTCCACAAATAAAAACCCAAAAACCCAAAAACCCAAACCCACAAAGTCCACAAATAAAAACCCAAAAACCCAAAATCCACAAAGTTCACAAATAAAGATCCAAAACCCAAAATCCACAAAGTCCACGAATAAAAAGATCCAAAACCCAAAGTTCACAAATAAAAATCCAAAATCCAAAGTCTACAAATAAAACCCAATCAAATCTATCAAACCTATGTCACCCAAATACCTCCAACCCAAACCAAATTCATGGGCTTCCCAAA
Organism: Ananas comosus; assembly: GCF_001540865.1. Taxonomy (NCBI): domain Eukaryota; kingdom Viridiplantae; phylum Streptophyta; class Magnoliopsida; order Poales; family Bromeliaceae; genus Ananas; species Ananas comosus. The sequence goes on along the minus strand of NC_033642.1, from coordinate 5,941,529 downwards.
TGGGCCCCTCACTATGAATTAATTCTATGAATTAATTTTTTGGGCTTTCCAAATGTATTCCCTATCACGAATTAATTCTATGAATTAGTTTCATGGGTCCTCTTTGTCATAAATTAATATCATGAACCAATGGGCTCTCCAAATGGCCCCTATCATGAATTAATTTCATCAAATAACTTGGTGGACTTTACAAATGGGCTCCTAGCATTATTTAATTTCATGAATCAGTTTCATGAATACCTCGATTTCAATCGACCGAAACGTCGATAAACTAAACCCAAATCCAAACGACCGAAATGTCATCGTTAAACTAAACTCGGATTTCATGAACCATGAACCAAGCCTATACACCAAATCCATGAACCATATCCAAGTTCATGAACCGAGTCCATACATCAAATCCATGAATCATATCCAAGTTCATGAACATATCCAAGTTCATGAACCAAGCCCATACACCAAATCCATGAACCATATCCAAGTTCATGAACCGAGTCCATACACCAAATCCATGAATCATATCCAAGTTCATGAACCAAGCCCATACACCAAATCCATGAACCATATCCAAGTTCATGAACCAAGTCCATACACCAAATCCATGAACCATATCCAAATTCATGAACCAAGTCCATACACCAAATCCATGAACCATATCCAAATTCATGAACCAAATCTCATGAGCCAATACTCAAATCTCATGAACCAATACCCAAATCTCATGAACCTTTTTTTTTACTCTAGCACACATACCTAGAGTAAAAAAAATTAAACATCGACCACCCTAATACATATACTTAGGGCTATGTCAATCGCCTTGACACATATAACTAAGGCGAAATATCTCCAAATCGACAGAGTTCTAAACCATATAATTAGAATTCAGTCAAATGATATCAACTTCATTCGGACTCTAAAACATATACTTAGAGTTCATCCGGCTAACCCTAACATATATACTTAGGGTCTAGTCAACCTTTTGCTCTAGTACATATACCTAGAGCTGAAGTTAAATCATGCTCGACTAACCCTAGCACATATACCTAGGGTCTAGTCGGTCTTTTGCTCTAGCACATATACCTAGAGCGGAAGTCAAACCATGTTCGACTAATCCTAACCCATATACTTAGGGTCTAGTCAGCCTTTCACTCTAGTACATATACCTGGAGTGAAACTCATACCCGATCGAGCTCTAATATATATACTTAGAGTTCATATGAATCAAATCCGACTACCCCTAATACATATACTTAGGGCTTAGTCAGATCTTCACTCTAGCACATATAACTAGAGTGAAAACATATTAAACTCGGTTAATCCTGATACATATACTCAGGAATCAGCCACTCTCTACTTTCGGGTAATTCGACCCACCTCAATACATATACTTGAGGTTTGGTCACATCTCCACCTTGGAACATATAACCAAGGTGAATATAATTGGACTCTAAAACATATACTTAGAGCCAATTAGACTCTAATACATAGAGTCTAATATCGACTAGGTCTTAACACATATACTTAGGACCTAGTCAATCTCAAATCCAATTAAATCCTAATACATATACTTAGGATTTAATAAATCAAAACTTCAACCGAATGCTGTGTCATTTTATGAAATTCATGTACAGTGGGGGTATGCCCCTGCTTAAGCTATGTAAACGGCAAATCATATGAATAAAATTTTATTTTCCTGCTTGGTCTCTTTTATCAGTATTTATATTTGGTCTCTTAATCGAGGGTTCCTTAATACTGACAGTGTGGGGTAATTAACAACAGATTCTTGAGTCTGTTGGAAGCCATGAACCTATAATCCTGATTTTAAAATAAAAATATAAACAAACTTTATCTCTACCATGAATGACCACTCGCCCTAGAAACACCCTACAGCGGGGCCGGTTCGTTCGCGGCAGACACTTGTGATCGTCATAGATAATGGCGAACGTGAGCCTTTGCATGCTAGTGACATAATAACTTGTGATCGTCATAGACAATGGCGAACGTGAGCCTTTACTGTATCATTCTCCAGCAGTGCGAAGACACTTCTGGTACTGAGTTGGCCAATATCATATTCGTGAAGCACAAACATAAATGTACTCCTATTAATGTGGAATATGCTGAATTATTCGAGTTGGCATTGTCAATTCATCCAGAACTTGTTTTCCTAGGTGAAACAAGAATTGATTTTAATCAAATCAAAGTGCATAGTTCAGAGTTTGTTTGCTGTGTGGCATGTCTTGTTTAGAGATTCATCCAACGAAATCGGAATTCCATTTTTGATTTTGATTCTATTAAATGCCATCTCAATTTACATCGACCCTCATCTTCGAGTTAAATAACTAAAAAATAAAAACTATAACATAAAAAACTTCATATTATTGTAACAGAGAGACTTGAATACGAAATCATGGAGAAAAATTACTAGCTGAAATATCAACAAAATTGCTATAGCGGAAACAAAATTAAACTTACCAAATTCAGAAAAACAATATCCTATGGAAGACCTATACATCTACCTACTCAAGTAAAAAAAATCCTATTAATACAAAATATTGTTAAGCACAGAAAATTTTCAATAAAATACAATTATAATAAAAATACATCATCTGTTAACTAGTAGATCATAGTCCAAATCAGTGAAAAAATTAGTGAAATAATTCACCATAATTAGAAATTAATAATTTACTCAAAAATGCTACAAACTATTGAAAAATTATGTGAATCAATGAGTTCAAATGAAGCAATGACTTCTTAATTAGTTCAAATGAAAAACTGCATTCAAATTAAAGAAAAAATTATAATTTACTCACTGCTGCCTTCGTGTGGGGCGTACGTGTGGATTGGGCTAAGCATCGCAGCTTTACAAGTCCAACCGAAAATAGAGGAAGAGACTGTGAGGATGGCCGCATGACATGAGTTCGCCGAAAAATGGGAGAAGAATGAAGAGAGAGAGAGAGAGAGAGAGAGAGAGAGAGAGAGAGAGTGAGAGAGAGAGAGAGGAAGTAGAGATGGAGAAAAGAGGAGGAAGAGGGCGGAGGATGCAACTACTAACCCTCTCTTTCTCTGTCTCTCGCACCTCTCGCTCTCTTTCTCTATCTCTCGCACAGCTCGCTCTCGCTCTCTCTCCCACCCTCGCTGTCACGCCCCGGGACCGTCAATTTGGTTAGTTCGGGTACGTTGATCAGACGTCGAACGGACAGAGCCTCCCCTGCCAGCCCAAGGCTAACAACAATGAGATCATATATGTAAACAGTTGCCCAGGAAACATTAACCTCACACATGCTCTAAGCAAGTAGTAATACAAGCAATCAACAAAAGAGAGAAAGATCTAGCTATTACAATTCCATTCAACATATACATCGAGTTTATATTTTTCGTCTCCAAAATGTATACATGTTCATCCACAACTCACCAAAATATATATACATCATGTTCTCCCATCTATATAGGGTGTACTAATGCATAAGGAAAGCTGCTAGCTAACTAGGGCGCTATGCCCTTACCGCGGTCCTCGCCCTGTCCGCTCGAACTCGGCCCTGCAACCAAAGTGGGGTGAGAACTACGAATAGTTCCTAGTGGGTTTGGCCGCCGACTCCGCCGATCTTCCAACTAGGTCTAAGCAGGTATAAGTAGATAGATAGATAGATATGAAAATGAGCTGCTACATAGTAACAAAACCTACAACATACTACTATGCCTAAATAAACAGAATGAATGCATGAACAATAGTAATGCACTCTACTAACATGATACTATATCTCAATCTGCATGATATAAATGAAATGTCTATATAGCAATGAAACCTACTATCAAGTACTATGTCTGATGTCCAATCTCATCTCGGCTAACCCGGGGGTTATGCCCAAACTCACATCTCAAATCTCACTGGTGAGTAGACTCTGCGCTACACACACCAGAGACCGCCTGCTGGGTAATCGTGTTACCCAAACATGACATCTACTCCGGAGCTCACTTGGGTGGGGCGACCACACCAAGGTTACACAGACTATGTGAGTACGATCCAATTCTCTGACTCGAGGATAGTTAGGTCTCTGTTGCACTAGTTCACATGCTACTACTTAGGAAATCATCTTTTATTCATAAGTTCATGTCATCAAGTTGTAAGTGTTTTCACTACACTAGTCCAAATACCACTCTTTGGTTTACATGCTACTACTCAGGAAATCATCATCTATTCCTAAGTTCATGTCATAGTGTTTCCACTACACTAGTCCAAATGCCACTCTTTGAGTTCATTTACATGTCCAAGTGCATCTTTTATTCTTTGGCACTATAGGATTCCATGTCAAGACCCAATCCTCATGTGTCCACTAAATCAAGTGCTCAACTCACTATATGATTTCTTCTATAGAAACATGTAAGGAATTGAAGTACAACTACTTAACACAACCTATAATGCATGATAACAATATATATGAACAGATGTTATAATAAAACAACTTGGACAAAAAAGGAAGTTTAACTGCTTCGGGATGGACACTCCCCACCTTCTGGTGATGCTACGAACCTAGACTCCAACTTTCGTAATTTTCCGCCGCCTATCTCTCTCGACTACGGCAAACGAAGCCAAAAATAGGCTTTCCTTTAATATCTTCGCGCCGACTCGTCGGATTGCCGAACTGAGTTCACGAATGCGTTCGATTACCTAGGAGATAGATATAAAAGAGATCAATCCCAACTTTGAATCTCAATTTAACAAAACCCTTTTTCGTAACCCTAGATGTTCGATCTTGCATGAATACACTATAAGGATTCTCGATTCAAGTAAATAACATCTATTTAGTACCAAAGGGTTCCACTAAAACCAATTCTAGAGTTTAAAACTCAAACCCTAGAAATCTACCATTAAAGCTCCAAGAGCTTATCTCTCCACAACGCCTCCAAGCCAAGAAAAAAGATGAAGAAGACGAAGATCCACTTCCTCGCTTCAACCTCCACCAATCCCTTCACTTGCTTCCACCCTTGGGAGAGCTTCTAGAGAGAGAAAGTGAGAAAAAAGATGAAGAAGAAGTGTTCTCTAGTTGTGAACAAGAGAGGGGAGATGAGATCTATTTATAAGCTGCCATAACTGCAATAAACCCCCCAACAATTGCTATTTGCAACATACTGCAACCTGCAGTTTTCTGCACTTGGTACTGGTACGCGGGCTTTCTGTCACCGGTTAACCAGCTGCGCAGAGGCCAAACCCGAGAGCTGCATTCTCGGTTAACTGATCTGGTACCGGTACGTATTAGGGGTGTCACCGGTTTAACAGCCTAAAATACTCAAACCCGAGAGCTGCTACTCTCAGTCTGCTACGGGGTACCGGTACCACTCTGATGTTTAACCGGTTACAAAATGCCCAGACTGCAGTTTTGCACTTGTTCAACTTCTATTTCACGCCAAACAATATTAAAACTCAATCATCTCTTTTAGAACTCAACTTTACCCTTCCAACATTATTGGAATGTCCCATGGGCTATGTCCAAGCATCTCTCTCGCCACGCTTTGGTCCTTTTGACCAAAAGTGGTTTAATAAGATGGGAAATCAATATCTTACACTCGCCTCTCTCTCGGGCGGAGGATGCCCTGGAAGAAAAGAGGGATGTCGGCAGGGAGGGCGCTCGCAGGTCTCTCTCTCTCGCAAGATGCCCCAGAAGAAAAGAGGAAAAAAGAGAAAGTGTAAGGAAAAGAAAAGGGGGAGTGAAGTTATCATTTTTTCTTTTTTCCTAAATCAGATTAATTTCAGCCCTTGGATCTAATGGTTGTATGATCTACAACCCACATGGGATTGTACCAGTAGCATCACTCTTTATCAAATTATGTATCTCTAAAGGACAACAAATTCAATGTAAAAACAACCGTTACGTAAAATAGTAATTTATTATCCAGAATGACTATCCAAGGAATTGGAAGTTGAAATTGCTACATATGTATTTCTGATTAAAAAAAGGGCTTTCGCCTTCAAAATTTCTGAAATTATCAAAATACCCTTCCGTACCTCAATTCCTATAAGTAAACCCTAAAAGATTTGGGGATATTTGAAGAGATTTTTAAACATCAATAAAAATATTTTGATCAACCAGAAATATATATTATATATTTTTTAAGTTTCGAAGGGTAGTTGAATAGGGACAATTGTTTATATATCCCTGAAAAATTTTCGACTTTCTGATTTACCCCTCTTAAAAGACTAAAATTAAAAATATTTTTTTACGTTGCAACCTATTTCAAATATACCCTAAAGTTAAATTATATTAATGAACTGTTAGCAATAGCCGTTATCTGTATGAAATTATTATTTTACCCTTTCAAATATACCTTTCCACCATCACCGACTTTTCTTATTCGCCCTTAAGTTAGGGTACAAAACGTATTTTGATTTTTGGTCTTTTCAAATATACCCTTCTACCATCACCAATATTTCGTATTTACCCTTAAGGCTTCGTTTGGGATTGCGGGGAGATTGCGTTATATGCGGTGAGAAACGACGATTGGAAAATACTCTGTTTGTTTCCGTACATAATATTGCGTTTTGCATATTGCGGTTAGTCGGTTACGATATATTTTCTGCGGTCTCATCGGAGAACGCAGAAGCATATCCCTATATGCTTTTTCTCAACTCCATTCTATCTAATAGCATTAGATAGACCTCAATACCAAACTAAGCCTAAGTTAATGGCAAAATAGGCATTTGATTTTTTTTTTAACTCCAGTAGATACTTAACTCATGTTTAACTGAAGTTAACTTAATGGGTGGTAACTGTAGGAGTATTTTGGAATAACAGAGAAACATATGAGGGGTATATTGAAAAAGAAAAAAAATAGGGGTAAATGAGATATTTTGAAGTTTTGAGCGGTATATAAGGCAATTATCCCTATTAAATATTAGGGGCAATTGCTTATATACTCCTGAAAAGTTTCCGACTTTCCGATTTACCCCTCTTAGAAGGCTAATATTGAAATACCCTCTTTACGTTCTGACCTATTTTTTATATACCCCTAGAGTTAAAATCTGTTAATTAACCTTGTTAACTTTGTAAAATTACTATTTTGCCCTTTCAAATATACCCTTCCACCGTCACTGACTTTTTTATTTGCCCTTAAAGTCAGGAGCACAAAAAGTATTTTGACTTTTGGTCTTTTCCAATATACCCCTCTACCGTCACCAACATTTCTTATTTGTCCTTAAGTTAAGGACAAAATTGGCATTTTAATTTTTTTTTAACTGTGGTAGATATTTAACTCACGTTTAACCCAAGTTAACTTAAAATGAGATAACTGCGGGGATATTTTGTAATAACGGTGAAACATATAAAGGGTATTTTAGAAAGAAAAAAAAAGTAGGGATAAATTGAATATTTTCAAACGTATGAGCGGTATATAGGCAATTATCCCTAAATATATTATCCCAAAAAAAAGGGTTGAGATCTCTACTTCTTGAGCTTTTTTTGCATTTGGCTTCCTCAAAAAATTATTTTCACAAATAACACCACAAAATTTGTAATTGTAATTTTGGCTCTATCCCTGCCACACAGGCGCCACGTAAGCGCCACGTGAACAAAGATGGAGATGCTGAAATAAGTTGAACACGGTAATCCATTCACCGTGTCTAAACACAGTAGACATGGTGAAAAAAAAATATAAGTATCAAAAAAGGGGAATAGAAGTATGGAACACAATAAACCATTCACCGTGTTTGAACATAGTGAATGGTTCACCGTATTCAACTTAACGCCACTCCCCAGCCGGCTTGCATGATGCTGATGGGACTCTTGCGTGGCAAGAATAGGGTCAAATTTACAATTATAAATTTGATAGGGCTATTTGTGAAAAAAAAAAATTTGAGTGAGGTCAAATGCACAAAAAGCCCCTACTTCTGGGATAACTGAGCATCAAGTTCAAGAGGCAGTGGAATAAGTAGCCACAAGCAGCTTTCTACAGACCCAACTTTCTACAGGATTGGGTTCATATGATTTTTATTCAAACTCAAATTGAAGTATATACTAGCTCAAATAATTCTTCAAAATCTACTAGAGTGCTGCATTGTGTAATGAACATCTCGCAGAAGAATCTCAGTAGCAAATTGGACAATCCATGATCTTTCACTCCATGCAATTTTCCAAAACAACACATTTGATTGAGAAAACAATACATTCGTTTGAGAAAAGAAGCAAATGTAAAATCTAAATACAGAAGAGTATATAGGAACAATAAACTGGAGTAACCAATTTCACACAGCAAAAGCATTTCATTGTAAGAACCAAGCAATCCATCCAAATATTGCACCTGCCTCAAAACAACTGGATTTTTCCGTAACTCATTTGTTGCCAACAATTAAATAAGAACTTACAACAACTCATCTAGTACAAAATTATATGCGAAAAAACTGTCAGGAAATATAAAGAGGCACTAAGCGCCCTTCAACCTACGCATACTTTGACTGATGCAGAAATACAGTTCTGCAAGCTCCAATGCTAATGCAGGGAAAATTTGATTTTGATCAGGCTTTACATACGAAGATAGAAGCAAAAATGACAAAATTAATCAGAAGATATTCTCTTCCATGCCTGCTTCCAAAAGATATGATGTTAAAGGATGTGGATGCTTGGCGTCATGAACCATCTGAAAATCGAAGACCAAGTAGGTATTCATATAAATGCATTTCTTAGACGGTTCAGATCTCATTAGGTTGAATAATAGAGTTTTGATCCCCTTAATTTTGAAAAAAAATTTCTCAAGCAAGCACTGTAAGGATATACTCGGGATGGTAGCCAATGCACGAACCTAGCCTGAGGACGAGTTAATAAGCGGAAAGGGATGGGCCTCTGTGTTGAATACAAACTTATCTAGAGGAAGAATATTGTTCTCGCCAAATAATAGATATAAGTATTTCAATGTCTCGCCCAAGAAGAAAGTTTCCATCTTGTCTCTTTTGTATGGAGGTATTGTGGTGACATCATCCAATGAAGTGTAGCCCCCAGACTCCACCTTAGTGTACTTCTCAAATGCTTCAAAAATCTGCCAACCCCACTCACGATATCTGCAAATTTTGACATTTAAGGAGCATAAAGCTCTATGAACAAAACCAAAGAAGAAACTCCCCAAAAAAAAAGGAATCGAGAAAGAGAAAACATGAAGGAAAAGCAAACCCCCCAAAAGAAAAAGGAATCAAGAAAGAGAAAATATGAAGGAAAAGGAAAAGAAAAGGTACTTTGGATCTTCCATAATTCGATGCAACACAAAAAGTGATTCCACAGTTTCCGGGCGCAATAGATTGTGGCGATCGTTGGGTTTAATTATTATATCATTCACATACTCGGAGCTTTTGTTCCCGCCATCAGGACCACCTTCAGAGCCACCCTAATTCAAAATGAAATACTCAGTCAAATGCATCGCAAAATAAATAAATTAACTAGAAAAACAGCAAAAAAGGAGTGTACAATGAGTTTAATAATTTGCTTTGAATGAACAGCAGCTTACCTCGATATGGAAATAAGCTATTTCTGGAGATAATCCAGTAGAAGTTACAGAATACATTTCAAAGCAAGTTTTTGCAAGATCCTCAGCAAGCTTTAAATTTTCCAAGTCTTCTGCAGACAGTAAGTTATTTTCCATTGCCTTCTTCTTAGTCAAGCCTTTAGTAGCACCAAGAGCTAGTGCCCCTGGAAGAAAACACACCTGCAAAGTAAAAAATATCTCACATAAACACGTTTACTTATTCATTGAAGCATCTGAGTAGAGATTCTGTAAACAAGGCGAATAATGATAAAAATTCAGGGCAAACATATAGAAGTATCAAAGACTTGAGCATATTTCCATCTAAATAAGTTCAAAAACACTATCACTTAGCTGGAAAATGCATGCTTTGAAGAATTTCTTCTCTGATTGAGCAGGTGCAATTTCTATATCGTACCAAAAGATTCTGGGATATTACTGTATAAGATTTTTTAAACCTGTCACTAAAGCTGAAAGATAGCCTACTTGATTGTAGCTAATAGAAGATGATAAATCTATTACCAATATCACTATGCCTAATAAAATGTTAAATTAGTAGTAGACCTAACATTTAAATAGCCAAGTTACTGATTAATGGAAAATAATAGGCAAGCAGGGTTATCTACCTATCAAGCTAATAGGCAAGCAGGGTTATCTACCTGGACAGGCTGATTGATGCTGCAAAAGACGAACTGTCAAAATTCCTCAGGGGAAATTAAAAAAAGTTATACAGTTAACTTTAGATTAAAAGAAAAAGCAGCATTGTTTAGCTAGAACACACCTCTTGGAAATTTTTTAAAAAAAAAACGTGGGAGTTTGTCATATATTTGGCTGAAGAAAATTATCTTATTCCATCAGAAGTTACGAGCACGATAAGATAGAGCACATACCAGGTGATCCATCTTTGGACTGAAGGCACCTTTGGATCCATAAGGAAGCTCCCCAACAAAGACCAAGCCTTTGGGTATAGATTTCCGGACGAGAAGGTGCCTGACTCCTCTCATTGCTTCTGTATACATCTCATATAAATACTTAAACTTAGTATCTCGACCGTCCTTTTGCTGAATCCAAACTTTAATTAGGTACTCATAGTAACTGTCACCACGAGAGCCCAGCCTGATATTCTCTCCACTGAAGTGTCCAGAATGTGGGCTGTGCTCATAATAAAATGAAAAAAAAAAAGATGTTACTTCACAATTGCAAGTGTTGATAAGTAGTCTAGCTACAGAAAACTCAACCAAAGGAAATTGAATAAAGGGAAACCATCAAGCTCAACTACAAGGAGTCTTGATTTCTATTGGGATTAGAGAGTGAGCAAAGTTACAGACTAAGGACAAGAGAATGAATGGTTCTCACGTTTTCCTGATTTCTTCTAGTACTTTTTCATATTGTGCTAAGAACAAAACAATGTTGCCAGCACATTTAACACAAAGTTAACATGTAAACAAGATAAGAATAATCAAACAGTCATCATCCTGTGGAATGAGAAGAACATTTACAGGAATAAAGATTACAAAAAGTGTTAATAGATTTCAAATACCTGATGTAAATAGGCACTAGTCCTTCAACTTTGGGAAGCGTTCGCATATGTTCCAACACCTTCATCGCCTCTAGACCATACTTAGGATCGCCTGAAATTTCACTAAGATAGTTAAACTCGAGTTGCACAGTTGCAACCTCGGACGTGCTGCTTAAGCCGCCAGGTGCTGGATGCGCAGAACTATCGTGAAGAACAACATCACTGAAAGGAATAGCCGTCGGACTTGAAGTGAATGCTGATAACAACCTGTCAGCCAAATGTTTGGCTACTTCCAAAAGTACTTGCGGATTAACACCCTTAGATCCCTTTTCACCAATGCTTAAATGATGAGCACTGAGAAGCCCACCCAAGACCCTAATTGTAGTTTCAAAGAAGTTGACCTGGCCTTTGCCATTGATTCTTTCTATTAAGTGGCTTTCAATCCAAGTTCCAGCCTCAGAAGCAATATCCTCAGCACCCATTATTAAAGCTGTATCTAGGGCATCAATAATAGTGGCACCTAGACCTCCTAAACCATCAACGCCTCTTTGGCTCAAGGGCATCAATTCGTCATACCCCATTGCATAGTTTCTATATCCAGACCAAGCATGGATGAATGCGTCTTTGACCTTTTGTTGCCTCAATTGACTTTCTGACTTGTCAGCATCAAGATTAGAACTAACGTTATGCATTACATTGGGAGGGAGTTGGGGAGGAAGCCTTGGAGGCTTTCTCCAGAACCTTCTAATCACATTATCACCTCTATTTTCACGCTTGTCTTCTTTATTTGCAGCACCATTCTGAAGCCCGTTAGATGCAAATGTGTTGGAACTTTGATGTGTTACAAGTAAGTATGTCAAACCGAAAACCATCAATAGCATCAAGAACTTCCCCAGGCTACAGTTTGTGCATTGAGATCTCCGATTACTTGTAATCAGAGCCTGCATAATCATCTGTAACGAATAAACAAAGAAAATAAAAGCTCAGAGGCAAGATTCACAGTATTATTTGAATAATTGCCGGTGACGTCTCTAATCAAACAGCAATCTGTTACAGAGTTCTCAACCAAAAGACCAGAATAAGAAAAAGGAAAAAAAATAAAATAAAACTCAATGCCAACTTCCTATTCGAATTGTCCGAATCATGAAATCTTCGAGAGTACAATCGGATGTTACAGGACAGAGATTGCATGTCTACAAAGGCAGTAAAGATCCAAGTACGATTAGACCTAAGCAGAATTTATCAAGAGGATTTTGATAAATACGACTTGCACAAGATTATAGCAATGGAGAAGCATTTGTGACAAAACTCAAATGAGAAAAAATAATAAGAAGAAAGGTCTTACTAATTTTGAGCACTAAACAACAACACATATGAGACACTCCGATCGCCCAATACAAATCAACCTCAGTCCCCCGTGAAAGATTAGATCTAAGCTATACTCCCGGAAATCATTTAAGCAAACATAAATGAAGTAAAATGAGATAAATTCGTACAAATTTCGGACTCAAAGCAACAACACGAATCAGTACCCCAAATAAGATTGGATCAAAGCTAACTTTCTCAAGAAAGGATTCAACTTTGCGTAAGATTATAGTAAGGAGAAGCATTTAACTAATTGAAAATGAAGTAAAATAATGAAAAAATTCGACTTTTTGTTTGAGAGATAAAAAATTCTTACTAATTTTCGACTCAAAACAATAATATGAAATACAAATTCAGATAATTGGATTCGAACCAAGTTCAATTCCCAAAATAAGTTTGGATCAAAGCTAAATTTCTCATAAAAAATTCAACCTGCGCAAGACTACAGCAAGGAGAATCATTTAACGAACCTAAAACGGTACAAAATGAGAAAAAAAAAATTTTCTAAATTCTCGACACAAAACAACAACACGAAACAGAAATTTCAGACCATCGGGTTCAAATCAAGATCAATTCCCGGAACTAAGATGAGATACAAAGTTAAATTTCTCCATAAAGCAATCGATTCGCACGAGATTATGGTGAGGGGACCTTGAATCGGGATCGGTGGCGGAACTTGGCGTTGTCGTAGTCCACATCGCGCATCGAATAGGGCAACGATTTCGACATGGTGGAGATATATCACCGCTTTTTTCTTTTTTTTTTCTTTTTTTTTCTTTTTTTTTCCGTCCGCCGCGAGATCGCAGGGGAGGAAGCAACGGAATGGCGAGAGCAAACGGAGAATTAGGACGACGCAAACAACCTGCTTTCGTCGGAAGTCAAATTACGGTAAGACCCACTTTAGCGTGCCGCGATCGGCAAGATCGGACGAGCCCTGTTTGGTGAGGAATTCTCGATATCACACTTGCACCAAGTTAAGGGCTTTTTTTTGCATATAGCCCCCTGGCAAATTTTTATTTTAAAAATAGCCTTCTTAAAATTTAATTTGCAAAAATGGCCCTGCGCCTGCCACGCAGGCGCCACATCAGCGCCACGCGGGCGGGGCCAGAGCCAATGTGTCAAGTTAAACACGGTGAACCATTCACCGTGTTTAGACACGGTAAATGGTTCACCGTGTTTACTACGTATATTTTATATATTGAAAAGAGGAATAGGGAGTAAGGATGTCAATAGGTATGGATATCCGAAATATTATCCGAACCCAAACCCGAATAAATTATATATATATAACGTATAAATTATTTTTATTTATTTATATAAATATAAAATATTTAACCGTTTCTTAGATCTTCATCCAGCTGTTAAATATTTATATAATATATAAAGCGTGTTAAATATTTATATATATATAAATAAATAAAAAATAAATTTTATATATAATATATAATACAATATCTTTATTCGGGTTTGGGTTCGGATAATATTTCGGATATCCATACCTATTGACATCCCTACTCCCTATTCCACTTTTCAATATATAAAATATACGTAGTAAACACGGTGAATCATTCACCGTGTCTAAACACGGTGAATGGTTCACCGTGTTTAACTTAATACATTCGCCCTGGCCCCGCCCGCGTGGCGCTGACGTGGCGCCTGCGTGGCAGGCCCAGGGCTATTTTTGCAAATTAAATTTTGACAGGGCTATTTTTAAAATAAAAATTTGTCAGGAGGCTAAATGTAAAAAAAGCCCACAAGTTAATTATGTAATATATTTTTATTTAAAAATAATTATAATAAAAATATTTTTTTATTAATTATGATGGAATATATCAATTCAAAAAGAATAATTTTATTACTTGGAAACATCACGTCGGCAATATATCCGGTAAATTTTAATTTTTTTTCGTATTTAGTTAATGTCTCAAAAATAAAGAATAAAAATAAAAATAAAAATAAAAATGTATAAAACTCACGGGACCATTTTGATTTTATTATCTAAGCTTTTTAAAGTTTTAATTTTAGTATTTAATTTTTTTAATTTATTAGATTTAAATTATTTGATAATTCTTTATATGCACAATTTAAGCTATTTAATTATTTTAATAATTGTAAGAATTGTATAAAATATCCCTATTAAGTTTGTAAAGATAAGCAATGTATTCAAATTTTACAATCAAATAATCATTAATTAGTTTAAATTAAATAAATTAATTGAGATACTTCTATAATCTGCAGTTTACCATCCTGTACAAAAATTATTACTTTTATGTATTGTTTAACAATAGGTTCTTGTAACTGAAATACACATGAAATAATTTGATCGTACAACTTTTTTAACTACACTTGAGCAAAGTTTAAATGCCTTAAGCCATAAAAAGGCAAATTAAAGTTGGCCAATTTGCATAAAAAATCCACAAGTTTTGAGCTTTTATAAAATTGGACAACCTTTTTCAATTTTGCAGATTTGGTCCGAATCCTCCCTATCGCCTCCTCCTCCTCCAACAAACCCACCTCCTCCTTCCTCAGCCTCTCCCTCTCCCACGACGACACCCCCACCTCTTCCCCCAGATCCGACCCCTGTCCTCACGATTCTAATCTCGAGGACTCCCGCGGCGACAGCGGCGGAGGAGGAGGCCAGGGATCCCTCTCCGCCAACCACTTCTCCTCCGACCTCCTCCACGCCGACGTCATCGCCGACCTCGCGGAGATCGCCGGCCGCATGATTCATGTTGGGTTCGGCCAGGAGCGGAGCTAGATGTACGTTGCCGTCTGCCGCGACGCCATCGCGGAGACCTTCGCCGCCCTCGGCGTCGACAAAACGAGCATCGAGGAGGTCCAGAGGATCAAGTGGGGCACCCTCGACTCCAAGATGAAGAAGTGGATCCTTGCCCTCAAGATTGCCGTCCAAGTCTTACTCTCCGGCGAGGGAGATGAGAGCGTCCAAAGAATGCAATTTTTTAAGGTGTAAAAAATGGTGTAATGATGTAAAAAGGAAGAAGGAAGAGGAAGAGGAGGAGAAGGAGAAATTATACAATTTTGGGTGAAATGGTGCAATTTTGGGTTTGCACCATTTCTTCTTCTCCTCCTCCTCCTCCTTCTCCCCCTCTTCCTTCTTTCCCTCCGCTTCGCGTGCCGACGGTGCACCTAGGCCGGCTCGACTACGACCAGTCCGACACGCTCGGCGTCCGGATGCCCCTCACGGTGGTCGCCGAGAACGACAACCGCGCGGCCACCGCGAGCTTTTCGAACGTCGGCTTCACGCTCAGCTTCCACTGGATCAACGTCACGCTGCTGCGCGCCGCCCCGTTCGCAGTCCCGTGCAACGGCTCGTGGCCGTTGCAGTATGACGTGCAAGCGGCGCCGGTCCCGCTTGCTGTTGACACTATGCAGGCCATGGACGCTGACGCCATACAGGCCATGGATGCCATGGGAGAGGGAGAGGCGACGGAAGGAAGAGGTGGGTTCATCAGCGGAGGAGGAGGCGATGGGGAGGGCGCCGCAGAGGAGGAGGTGGTGAAACTCGTCCTCGAGGCAGGTGGTGACGATCTGGAGTGCGTCCTCAAGAAAAAAATAATGAATGAAAAAAAAAAGAGAGAGAAAAAAAGAAGAGAGAGAGAGAGAAAAGAAATATGAGTATTTTCGTCCGATGGCGAAAATCCAGTTCGAATCTGCAAAATTAAAAAAGGTGACCCAGTTTTGCAAAAACTCAAAACTTGTGGATTTTTTATGCAAATTGGCCATTAAAGTTTACCATTATATTTTTTTTAGAGATTATGCAAAAGTTTATGAAAAATTTATTTGATAATTACACATTGATAATTTTTAATAAGAATTTTACAATCATTTTAAATTTGAAATTATAATGTGAACTCTAAATTTAGATATCGAACGCAAATTTCAATTGAAATTTCGATCAGGCATGGTAATTCAATATCCAATTCTTGTTAAAATCATTTAGGTATGTAAAATTATCCTTTTCTCCCAATGTATAATTTTTATTTACTTTCTCTTTTTGAGATAATGTTATGGTCTTTTTGCCTAAAACATCTGTAGAACGTAGCCGAAGTATTCGTTCGTACTTTTTTGCAGAAGCGACTCGCGTTAGAATGCGACGAGTCCGGATCGTAGAGGTTGATTCACGTGTCCTCGGATCGTCCATGAAGGTCTTCTATCACTCTAAACTCTCGGTGGATTGAACTACAAACGAGTACAATCTTCAATCCACCGTTTAATACCCTCTAGAATAATAGGTTAATGGAGGATGTGGTTTCTATATTTCTCTCTTGATTTTCTTATCCTCTTTCTTATGAGAGATCGCCCGTATATTTATAAGAGATTCCAAAATCCTAATAGATATGTAAGAAATAAGGCCAAATCGGTTTATAATTGTTATCCTAATATGATTAGAATTTATCTTTAATTAGCTTTTCAATTTAAAAACGAGATTAATCCTAATCCAATAAAATAACGTAATAACCGTCTGATTAAGCCCGATTATGGGCGCACCCGATTCGATTTAACCGAATGCCAACATCTCCCACTCGCACATGACGGGATCGATGCCATCGTAATCACTTCCTCAATATAACACCACTATTGATTCTATTCATACAGAGAAAATGAACAGTACGACTGCCGAGTCAACCTGCATTTTGGAAGCTTTATACTAGAAACCGCATATGGCTAGCATAGAGACATTAACCCTCAAAAAAGAATATTAGACTCGTGATGTCCTACACTATTGAATTATATCAGGTTCAGCATCTCTAATCCCTTAAAGA
The DNA here is from genome assembly GCF_001540865.1 of Ananas comosus. NCBI lineage: Eukaryota > Viridiplantae > Streptophyta > Magnoliopsida > Poales > Bromeliaceae > Ananas > Ananas comosus. The sequence continues at coordinate 5,924,363 of NC_033642.1, read as the reverse complement.
GCCATGCTAACCTCTATTGTGCACATTATGACATTATACTCATGATTATTTCGCTATGCTGAAGCGACACAACCTATCGACAATGAGTCAAAGTGTCTGAACATAATTCAACTAGTCTTCCTTTAACCCTCATGCCACTAAGTTGAGAACTGATTGTTTTCTCAGCAATGTCCCGTAAAGCCGCATCACTCATAGCCGTAGGAAATATGCCAAAATAGCAACATCAATTTTTTTACTTAATGACATAGTCAAAAGCCACTAAGAGCATCTAATATATATAGGACATCGCCTCAAAATAATGTCCATAAGAACTCACACGATGAGGAAGCAGAGATCTATTCACTCATGTTCTTTATTTGGTCGCCTAACACATATAGTATGAAATACATTGTAATGCACTGGATCGTTGCAAATTGCGAGGTTCGAGTGTCTGATTTGTGTTTCGAGCTTTTCCACACTTTCTGGAGGGTCGTTGATAGTGTTCCGACCCATGGCTCGCATTCCGAGAATTAAGATTTAAAACTTAGCACCAAACCTCAAAATTGCAGGAATTTTGGTCGCTCTCGGGTTTGCCTCTGCAGGGCAGAGTACCGGTACTGTAGCACACTGGACCTTTGCAAATTGCGAGATTCGAGTGATTGGATGTGTGTAAGGTACCGGACTTCTAAAATTATGAAGTTACGGTGTATATTTGGCTTGAAAGCCATTTGAATGGTTCCGGTGAGGTTGCGGTGGAATGTAATATATCGGATTTTAAATATAAAAATAAAAATAAATAAAAATAGTATGAGATACTATTTTTATTAGATTTAGAGAAGTGAAATATAATTTGAAAATGACCTGTGCTGAAATCGGAGCGAAAACAGATGATTTAGAATTTTCTGTGAGAGACGGGGCAGATAAATTAGCAGAAAATGCACAGTGTCAAAAAATTATGAAAACTGGAGAATATATCAGAAATATTTTTATGAGGCTAGATTTAAAGTTTCATGTCATTCTGACATCCGAAAGGTGGAAAATAAAATCCGACAGCTATCTGATAAAGATTACAGTTCAGTACAGTTTTCAGTGACCAAACGGGGTCGAAACTGAAAACTTAAGATATATTCTTACTCAGTACGTTAAACCGAGCTTGCCTGTCAAATTTGAGCCCAAACTGACATTCAGAAGGGCTCCGACTGTTCCGAACTGCTAAACTGTCCGGAGATGAATAGTGTTTTGAGGGTGTTAATTAAAGAAGCTTGGCTTTTTCTTCCCTCTCAGCCTGAGCACCACCATGGCCACACACACACACACGCATGGGGGGAGAGGGGGGGGGGGGGGGTGGGGCGTGGGGGCGGGAACCCTCCTTTCTCTCTCTAAATCTCTCGCTCAAATTCGCGGCGTTGGTGGAGAAGATGCTTGCGAACGCATTGGAGGCGACGGATTGAGCTTTCGTCCGCCCGTTGGAGCGGCGTGTTTTCGTCGCGGCGTTCACATTGTGGTAAGCTTTTAGGATTTGGCTTAATCCTTCACATTAAGTGTTCTAATAGCCTCTAATGAGCTTTGTTAGCTTGTTGATCCATTTAATTTGGATTATTTGGAGGTTAATTCATGTTAGGCTTAGAAAATAGAGTTTTATAAAATAGTAGGGTTTGATCTCATTTGACCATCCGTAAACCTAATTGCTAGGTAAACGAACGCGTTGGCGAAGTCGGTTCGGCGATTCGTTGAGCTGTTGTGAAGTTATTAAAGAAATGGACGTTAGGCTTCGTTTCCTCCTGGAGGGCCGAGGCGATATCGTAAAATCATGAAAATGGATTTGAAGCACCGTGGCATATAACTGAAGACCTTTAATTTTCGGATTGTGGATTGGAGGCCGTTCGGGTGGTCGCGCGAGAGATCGGGCCAAACCGGGTGCCGGGTGCCGCGGCCAAACCGGGTGCCGGGTGCCGCGGGAGGCCGATTGCAATTGTCGACAAGCAATCGGAAAGCGATTTAAGGTAGGTTGTGCTTACCGAAGCGACTAGGTCGCCCTTTATGTTTAAGAAACATACGAATTCACATTGATGCATATAGTTGTATTGGTAGGCTTATATGATAATATGAATGCTTGAAACATATTATGTAGTTGATATTACCTACCAATGAGATGAAATGTATAATAAATTAAATGCTAAAAGAATGCATGAGATGCTAAGTATAGACTACTTTGGATGATGATTATATGTATGTTGACATATCATGTGATGCTAGTAATATATATACATGATGACATGTTGTGAATTAACATATTGTGGATTATGTTAAATAGAAACATATACATGATGACATATATTGCATATGATAGAAGAATTATACATGTTGCCATATTGTGGAACATAGTAGATGAATTATGCATGTTGAACTTGGTCGATTAGAGAAATTGACATTGGAAAATAAGAACATGAAAATTATAATACTCGATGTACACAAGTAGAGTGTCAAGTAGATCGAGTGGCATTTGGACTAGTGTAGTAGAGACACTATGACATGTTTTGAGAATAAGTGTAATAGAGACACTTGTGACATTATCGTTGGGACTAGTGGATTTCCCGAGTCATTGTTGACCCTAGTTGTAGAGCATCCTCACTTGGAGAGGATTTGATTGGGTTGTTGACTCTAGTTGTAGAGCATCCTCACTTGGAGAGGATTTGATTGGGTTGTTGACTCTAGTTGTAGAGCATCCTCACTTGGAGAGGATTTGATTGGGTTGTTGACTCTAGTTGTAGAGCATCCTCACTTGGAGAGGATTTGATTGGGTTGTTGACTCTAGTTGTAGAGCATCCTCACTTGGAGAGGATTTGATTGGGTTGTTGACTCTAGTTGTAGAGCATCCTCACTTGGAGAGGATTTGATTGGGTTGTTGACTCTAGTTGTAGAGCATCCTCACTTGGAGAGGATTTGATTGGGTTGTTGACTCTAGTTGTAGAGCATCCTCACTTGGAGAGGATTTGATTGGGTTGTTGACTCTAGTTGTAGAGCATCCTCACTTGGAGAGGATTTGATTGGGTTGTTGACTCTAGTTGTAGAGCATCCTCACTTGGAGAGGATTTGATTGGGTTGTGGACCCTAGTTGTAGAGTATCCTCACTTGGAGAGGATAGATCTAGCTCACAGTCTGCGTTTGGGATGGTATAGCCATCCAATCCCCACATGGAGGGGATTGTCGTCGAGTACTCCGAAGTGTCGTGCGACTAGGACCACTTGGAGGTCCGGACCACATGAAGGTCCGCAGACGGTCCCGAGCTTGGGTGCACTTGGAGCTCCCTCCCCACTTTGGGATTGAAAGGTAAGTTATTGGCGAACCCTAGGGCTTCGCTACAGATTGGGTAATAGAACAGTGAACAATGTCATTGAACATTATTATTCGAACATGGATCGAATTCGTTAGCATGATAGTAAACCTTTACTATTTGATGCATTGTATGAGTTTTAGTTGCATCCCAGTTGAGTGGATTTAGGGCTGAGGTGCATGTGAGACATCCTTCACCTTGAGCCTGGCTTTGTGCGATATTTCGCGTGTGATTGACTCAAGACCGAGTCGAGTGGATAGCTTATAAAAGCAGGTTAAACCCTATAAGTAGAATTGTAATTGACAAGAATCTAAGATAGAGGAAAACTTAGAAGTCAATTGGTTGAACTGTGAATAACAGGAATAAAAGTAGTATCGATTGAACTACTAGTTGGTTGTATGGTTGCATAAACTGCATGAATTTCATATTGCATATTGTGAGGCACAACATGTATTTCAATACTTGAATATATATATCTGTTGGATATCTGTTGTACTAACATGTTGCAGGGCCTCCTTAGACCGATTGGTCGAGCTCTTCCCTTAGGTGGCCGTACCCACTGAGAATCATGGAGTTGGTTCTCACCCCACGTTGTTTTAGGGTGTTGCAGGTTCGCATGTGAGCGGCGCGGCGGCGCAAGGCGAGGGCGTAGCTCCATAGATAGCGCCCTACCCCAGAGACCAGAAATAGAGGTACCCCGAGTCGGCATAGCCTAGGGGTAGAGGAAAAGAAAAAAAGAGCAAACTTGTAATAATATTGCGATCATTAATTGTATTTGAAAGAAAATGTAATGTAATAATGCAAATGTGATGTAAAAATGAATCTAATGGGAATGCTTGTAATAACATAAGATGTGTTATGTTGTTTGATACCTTCCTTATGCAATCTTGCTTGAATACTGTTCCTGATTGGAACTTCTTGTACTTGTATTGATTGCGACGCCTAGGACGTACAGGGGAGACTCTGTCCGTTCGGCGGTCTGTCGGCGGCGCCGCGACCTCGGCCAAATAGACGGGTGGTCGCGGGTCGTGACAATGTGTTTTGAGCTTTTCCACACTTGGTGGAGGGTCGTAGAATCTTTTCCGACTTAATCAGTTCGAAAACCTGAGTTCTGGACGAGTCCTGAGAGTTTTTACTCTCGGGGACCAGTCCCTAATGGGAGGGACCGGTCCCCCAGTGAGCAGTGTTGCAGCAGCCTTGAGGCAACCGGTCCCTGGCGGGCGAGACCGGTCCCCCAGTGAGCAGTGTTGCGGCAGCCTTGGGGCAACCGGTCCCTGGCGGGCGAGATCGGTCCCGTGCGGGGAGAGACCGGTTCCCGAACGTGGATTTTCTGGGGGCAGGCCGAGAGACCAGTCCCATGTCGGGGAGACCGGTCCCTCAGCCCGAAATTTGCCCAGACCGGGCTTTGCACAGGATGCAAAGTTGAGGGGTTTTTCTGGATTTTGTTACACTAGATGGCCTATATGGCCACTCCACTCTCCCTTCTCCNGATTTTGTTACACTAGATGGCCTATATGGCCACTCCACTCTCCCTTCTCCTCATCTCTCTCCTCACACCCTCTCCACACCTTTGTTAGAGAGAGAAGCAGGAGAAGAAGAAGAAGGAGAAGGAGAGGGGGAGGATCTAGCTTGGATTTGGAGCATTTCTTTGCCTCACTTTCTCTTCCCACTTTGTTGGTGCTTGAAGGCTTGGACTTGGAGCTTGCAAGAGAGGGGATCTTCACCCTTGGAGCTTGGATTGGAGCTTCTAAGGAGGTTAGTTGCTCATCTCCTTTCTCTAGACTTCGATTTGTTGGTTTTTAGGAGATGGAACCCTAGAATGGAATTTTAGGGTTGATTTTGGGGCTTTTTGATCTAGGGCTTTTGAGGCTCGATTTCTTGATTTAGAATCTTCCTTTTGGTTGGATTGGAAGGATTCTAGCTCTCTTTTGGAGCTTGAGAGAGATTTTCTACTCCCTATGTGAGTTTTGCCCTTTTCTTGTGTTTGTTAATGTTTGAGCCTAGAGTTGCTCGTAACGCTTGTGTATCTCTTCGCTCATTACTTTTAGGGTATTTTGAGACTCGTGGACAACTCCGTTCGGCGAAACGAAGGACACCGCGACGGTTCGGTGGGTTTGACCTAGCCTGGCATATGAGAAATTCTCATATCCCATGTTTTATGCTTGTAGAGTAAAAATTCATGCATTTCCATGATAAATGTATTTATTGTAAATTTTAGGATGCTTAACATACCTATATTATGTGTAAGAAATTTCGGGCCCCTATATAGTAGAGGGCTACCATGTGTGACTTGTATATGATGAGCATCCTATTGAGACTTGGAATCATAATTCCTATTGTGAAAACGAGCATTACTTTCATGTAGTTTAAGCTATTCCTATGTGAGACTTAAAGGATCTTAGTAAGCCATAAAGGGGCATATGACAAGATTGACATGTGAGATCGTGAGCTAATGTCATAAAACGGCATTGAGCTTAGGTTGTGTGTGAACCTAGTGAATAGGGCCATTGAGAGAATTGGAACACGTTTGTACATCGAAATGTCTAAGTGTCATAAAAGGGCACTAGACCTAGTGAATGATTAGAGCTTCACATTGTGACCTAGAGCTAGATCATTGAGATGCTAGTGACTATTACCATATTAGAGACATGATGATTGGGTGCTTGAGACGACGATTACGCTTGCTTGCTATTTGTGCTCATTCGCACATGCTTGTGAGGGTCGCTCCCTACAAGCCGGCCGGAGTTGGCCTACGCTACTTATGTTCGCTCGTGCGGTATCGAGAAACCTACGGGGTCGGGAGGGATAGACTCATTCCTAGAGTGAGAATGCTGGAGCTACCACCGACACTTAGGTGGCACAAGCTGGACTACAATATGTAGGTCCTAGAACATGTTGGAAACAATGACATTGAACCGGAAAATGACTATCACTACTAGATAGGCTTAGTAGTTGGATTATCTTGACATGCTTATAGCATAGTGTTGGGACTTGCAGTACACATGATAGTCTTATTCGTTGCATCATAGTATACCTTGCTACATGATAAAGCATATTCATCATACCTTGACATAGCGGTTCATGATACCTACTTGCTCGTTATGTTTGGACATATTAGTCATGCTTGGACATACTTCATTTTGAGAAAGTAGATGTACAACACGTTTGACATCTTCTTACTTGCTACATAGTAGTTTAGCTATTTACTCATGCTTCCTTAAATGTAAACTATTTATTATTATTGTTTCCTTATGGACTTATCCTTTTCTTTTGGGGCCTAGTGGTGCATTGAGCTGAGGTCAGTAATTGCCCACTGGGAACTATAAATTATAGTTCTCACTAGGGGTGGAAACGAGCCGAGCTCGAGCGAGCTTATGTCAGCTCAAATTCGGCTTGAAATTAATTTCGAGCCTAAATCTAGGCTCAAGCTCGGCTTGAAATTAATTCGAGCCGAGCTCGAGCGACCTAATTCGAGTCAGCCGACCTCGAGCTCTAACGAGACTATTGAAATTCTCGACAATTATATAATCAATAGTTTACATTTTTATATAACATTATGTATAATTTCATGTAAATATGTTCACAATAGTTCAAAAATACAAAATAATTGCATAGACAATTTAGCTACGGGACTGACTGTTCTTAGAGCGGTGAGTGGGTCTGAGGGTGAGAACGACGAGTAGAAGAAAGAAGAGGGGAAAAAAATTAGGGTTTTGAGATTTGAATCACACACTAGGGCTAAAAAAACAACATGAAAGTCTGACAAGAGAGAGTGTGTTATGTAAAGAGTTTTTATATGCTCTAATTGCACGTTTATCCTGTTCGGGTTTGATTACGGGGCAAGACAATTAAATAGTCCAAATTAAGTTAAGCTATATACCTATAAACATAGACATTATATGATATAGAAATTTTATTTATATATATATATACCGAAATTGAGCTTTATACTTTTAAAAATATCAAGTGTATTGGTGCTTGTAAAATCTTTTAGCCATTGAAGTTAGAGATATGCAGTATAGTATGATGTGGCTCCCTAGGGTTGAGTGGGTGGTTGGTTGATAGATAAATACTAATGGTTTGAAAAGATCCAAGGAGTAGATATAAAGCGGACACCAACTTTACAGGCACCAAAATCTTGAATCCTTTTAAAGCCACCATAGCTGCACTATATATATAATATATCAATGTATAGTAGCATAATTCTATATATATATATATATATTCGAGCTTTTCGAGCTTTTCGAGCCTAATTCGAACGAGCCGAGTAATACTCAAGCTCGGCTTGAAATGAATTTCGAGCCTTTTATTTTGTTCAAGCTCGGCTCATTTAATTTCGAGTCGAGCTCGAGCGAGCCGAATATCGAGCCGAACACGAGTCGAACGCGAGCCGGCTCGCTCGTTTGCCAGCCCTAGTTCTCACGCCCTTTTTTTCTTATTGTTATTTCAGAGCCTTCGGCACCGGCGGAGGCACGGGATCGCGGCAAGGGAGTCGCGTAGCTAGCTAGCTGGGAGCTACTTGTGAGCATAGGTGGTTTATCTTTCGTTTTAGAGTGTGAGAGAGATTTTGAGAACTATGTATAGAGAGACGACCTGTATACTCTTTATGTTTAGTTTGTATTTGGGATTTTCTTTGTACTACTCTATGGCTTTATTAGTGGATTTCAGTTTCATACTTACCCCTCTGTGTAGAACTTAGTTATTTACCTTGCTCTGATATCGTTAGATTCTTTTGCTTTCTTGTTTATTTTCGCTGTTGTTGTAGACGCCTTATATGTGTAGACATATGACGGATCCGGGCGCGCTACCGGGAAGGCCTCTGCCGGTCCCGGAGCGTAACAGATTAGTTTGGTATCAGAGCCTAGGGTTGAGTCGTAGGGGACCTAGCAACCCTTAGGCCGGTTGGACTATAGGAAATAGGTTCGTGAGAGACGAGGTCTATTTAACTTGTAAGCGAAAGTATTATGATTGGATTTTATGATAACTCTAAAAAGTTAGAGTTTAATCGGAGTGTATGGCTTTTAACTTCGCGGAGGGTTACGTTGGCGGTCGACAACGTAACATCGGGAGTTAGTTGTGGATAACACTTCCTTACTTTCGCATGATTTGGGTATTATTACTTGAGCGGGGGTTCGATAGCGGGGGTTACTAACTTGCGCTTTTATGTTTTGTAGTGACTATGCCGATTACGCGCTCTCAGTCGGCGGGGGCGGACAATGCGGCACAGTTCGAGGAGGCTGAGACCTCCGCTACCTCCGGATCCAACGAGGTCCGTGAGTTGAGGGGTCAGTTGGCAGCCCTCACTGATTTGGTGACGCGACAGGCGGACACGGCGCTTCGACAGGAGGCGCGGATGAAGCTCCTGGAGGACCTTCTGCTGCAGCAGGCGGCTGCCAGGGAGGCTCAGATCCCTACACCACCCGCACCAGTAGAGGTGGTCGCGCCCAGGGTGTCGTCCCCTGCACTCAACGCTTCTAGGACGGCACCAGCGGCGGCACCTCGGGGAGAGGACATCGCGGCACCACCAGCGCGAGCATCTGTAGCGGAGGCGGTTTTCCCCGTGATGGTTGAGGGAGCTGAGCGGGATCGGCTTATGGAACGCCTCAGTGAGTTCAGGAGATGCAGCCCTCGGACCTTTGACGGGGAGAACGTGGACCACTGGATTGTAGAGAAATGGCTTATGCACATGGAGAAGCTGTTTCGAGACACCTTCGTCGAGGAGAGGGACAGAGTGTGGCTCGCCACACATCATTTGGACGGCGAGGCCTATCGATGGTGGTTGGACATCCAGGACAACCCCAGCACTGATTTGCCAGCGATTACTTGGAGGAGGTTCAAGGAACTCCTGCTGGAGCATTACTTCCCTGACAGTGTCAAGAGGAAGATGGAGCAGGATCTGCGCAACCTGGGCCAAGGGGACAGGACGGTGGCGAGTACGAGAGAGAGTTCTCCCGGCTTCTTCATTGCGTGCCCTTCGTTGTTCGGGACGACGAGGACAAGGCCCGCATCTTTGAGCGGGGATTGCGGCCTTTGATCTTCCGATTTGTTCAGTCTTCCAACCTCCAAACCTACCGGGAGGTTGTGAACCACGCACTCATCGTGGAGAGTGGAGCAGCAGATCTGCAGGAGCGGCGAGAGGCCTTGGATAAGGGCAAAGGCAAGAGGCCTGTGGCTGAGGGTGCAAGTAAGGCGCACTCAGGGAGGCCGCCGAGACATCCGTGACAGCGGAGCCAGTCGCGAGGACGTGGCCAGTCTACTTAGCGAGGAGGACTTGATCGACGCCAGGCTCCGCGCTGCGTGATCTGTGGTGGTCCCCATTTTCCACAGTAGTGTTCACGCAGTCGGGGCAGGTGCTACCTGTGTGGCCAGGAAGGCCATTTCTAGTCGGACTGTCCGAGGAGTCCAGCACCAGCACCTTCTTCGGCATCTAACCAGCCTTACCGGGTCCCAGCCAGGGGACACCTTCTGCGCATCACCAGGCTGGACGGCCGCCAGTGCAGCGGCAGGCGGAGGGGTCACGACAGGCCCCGAGTGGGCGCATGTACGCGGCCCAGACTGAGGAGGCGGCAGCAGCCGAGAATGTGGTCACAGGTATCATTTTACTTTATGGTATTCGAGTACGAGCATTATTTGATACCGGTGCATTGCATTCATTCATAGACCGGCTATTTGCCGAGTTGCATGGCATCCCATTGATATCCTTGTTGCATCCGGGACGAGTCGTGGTACCCGATCATTCCTTAGATATTCGAGAGTTTTGCCCCAGTTGCCCTGTTCGGGTTGGAGATTGGATCATGCCCGCGGACTTGCTAGCTTTGCATAAACTTGGAGAGTTTGACGTTGTTTTGGGCATGGATTGGTTGACCAAGTACTACGCCACAATTGATTGTAAGAACCGAACTGTGACGTTTAAAGAGCCGGGGCAGGCGGAGGTTGTGTACCGAGGATGCCAGAGTTCGCTGTATACGATGACGATTAGCTCCTCTCGAGCTAGACAGTTGATCAGCAGAGGCTGCGTGGCCTACTTGGCTACTATTGTGTTACGGGGCGATGTAGACGCCCCTAGGATTGAGGACATCCCCGTCGTGCAGAAGTTTGGAGATGTGTTTCCAGCGGAGTTACCGGGCATGCCACCTGATAGAGAGATTGAGTTTGTGGTAGATCTCGTCCCCAGGACTACTCCAATCTCAAAAGCGCCTTATAGGATGGCACCGGTGGAGTTGAAGGAGCTGAAGGCACAGTGCAGGACCTTCTGGACAAGGGTTTTGTGCGACCGAGTGTGTCACCTTGGGGAGCACCGGTCCTATTTGTCAAGAAGATGGATGGATCGCTTCGCTTGTGCGTGGATTATCGTGAACTCAATAAAGTCACGATCAAGAATAAGTATTCATTACCAAGGATTGATGATTTATTTGATCAGCTACAGGGATCTAGTGTGTATTCCAAGATCGACTTACAGTCGGGATACCACCAATTGAAGATCAAGCCTGAGGATGTGTCGAAAACTGCTTTTAGAATACGGTATGGACATTATGAGTTTACCGTTATGCCGTTTGGGCTTACTAATACCCCGGCAGCTTTTACGGATCTAATGAACCGTATTTTCAAGCCTTATCTAGACAGGTTCGTCGTAATATTCATCGACGACATTTTGGTCTATTCCCGAAGTGATGCGGATCACGAGGAACACTTGAGACTTGTACTTCAAGTGCTTCGGGAAATGAAGCTCTACGCCAAATTGAAGAAGTGTGAGTTTTGGCTTAGAGAGGTGGCATTTTTGAGCCACTTGATTTCAGGATTAGGTATAGCCGTGGATCCTAGAAAAATTGAAGCTATCAAGGATTGGCCGAGGCCTACGAGTGTGACCGAGATACGGAGCTTCATTGGTTTGGCCGGCTACTACCAACGGTTTGTCGAGGGATTTGCAAAGTTGTCTACTCCCCTCACGAGGCTCACGTATAAAGGCACCAAGTTCGTTTGGAATGATGCATGTGAACGGAGCTTCCAAGAGTTGAAGCAGAGATTGACGACCGCCCCGATCCTAACCTTGCCAACTGCTGGAGCAGGGTATGTGATTTATAGTGATGCTTCCTTTAATGGATTGGGTTGTGTCTTGATGCAGGACTGGAAAGTGATCGCGTATGCATCTCGCTAGTTGAAGGATTATGAAAGAAACTACCCTACTCATGATTTGTAATTGGCGGCCGTGGTTTTTGCATTGAAGCTATGGCGCCATTATCTGTACGGCGAGCGATGCGAAGTATATACGGATCACAAGAGTCTAAAGTATTTATTCTCTCATAAATAGTTGAACTTGAGGCAGCGCAGATGGTTGAGCTACTCAAGGATTACGATTTGACGATACTTTACCACCCGGGCAAGGCTAACGTGGTGGCGGATGCGCTAAGTAGGAAATCGACGGAAAACTTAGCAATGCTTGTGGTTACTCAACCGCCGTTGATCGAGCAGATGAAGCGGTAGGAGTTGGAGGTGGTGGCTCCTGATACACCTTTGAGACTGATGACTTTGGTAGTGCAACCTACACTTGTGGAAAGAATTAAAGAAAAGCAAGTCTCCAATGTGGAGTTGCAAAGGATTCGAGCTAAGATGATTGATGGTTGCACCGGTGACTTTTCTGAGGACGGTGTTGATCGATGCGTTTCCGCGGACGGATCTGTGTACCGGCGGAATCAGCACTTAAAGAAGAAATTCTCCTAGAAACACACCGAGCACCGTATGCTATACATCCGGAAGGCACCAAGATGTACAAGGACTTAAGGTTGCTTTATTGGTGGCCCGGGATGAAAAAGGACGTTGGTGAGTTTGTTGCTAGATGTTTAACTTGCCAACAGGTGAAAGCTGAGCACCGGGTTCCCGCGGGGAAGTTGCAGAGCTTACCGATTCCGGTGTAAAAATAGGAGAAGATCACCATGGACTTTGTGATGGGTTTGCCCCGCTCGCAGGCCGGACATGATGCTATTTGGGTGATCGTGGATAGGTTGACGAAATCGGCACATTTCGTTCCTATCCACACTATTTGGACTGGTGAGAGACTCGCACAGGTATACTTGGATGAGATTGTGCGATTGCACGGGGTACGTACATCTATTGTTTCAGATCGAGACCCCCGATTCGTATCTCACTTTTGGCGGAGCTTACAAGATGCTTTGGGTACGCGCCTAGACTTCAGTACAGCTTTCCACCCCCAGAGTGACGGGCAGTCAGAGCGTACTATACAGACTCTCGAGGACATGCTTCGAGCCTGTGTGATTGACTTCCAGGGAGGATGGTCGCAGCACCTACCGATAGCAGAATTTGCTTATAACAACAGTTATCAAGCAAGCATCAAGATGGCATATTTCGAGGCACTTTATGGACGGAACTGTAGATCGCAACTTCACTGGAGTGAAGTTGGCGAAAAATTGGCTTTAGGCTCAGATGTGCTCCAGGAAGCTGAGGACAAGGTTCGCATTGCTAGGGAGCGACTGTTGACAGCCCAGAGTAGGCAAAAGAGTTATGCTGACAGGCGTCAACGAGACTTGGAGTTTCAGGTTGGTGATCACGTCTTCTTGAAAGTCTCGCCGACCAGATTGATTAGAAGATTCGGGATCCAGGGTAAGCTGAACCCCCGATACATTGGACCGTATGAGGTTTTGGAGCGTGTAGGCCCGGTAGCGTATCGACTTGCTCTACCTCCGAACCTATCGGGTGTACACAATGTCTTTCATGTATCGGTCCTTCGGAAGTACATCCATGATCCAGCTCATGTGCTTCACGCTACACCATTGGAGCTGCGAGAGGATTTGAGCTTTGAAGAGGAACCTTTGAGGATTCTGGCTCGCGAAGTAAAAAGATTGCGGAATCGTGACATTCCCTATGTGAACGTGCTTTGGAGCAACCACGAAGAGCGCGAGGCCACTTGAGAGTCGGAGAACGCACTGCGGGAGCGTTATCCCCATCTTTTTCAGATGGAAGCTTGAGGTACTCTACTTTTTGAGTTTCGCGGACGAAACTCCTTTTTAGGAGGGGTGAATGTAGCACACTGGACCTTTGCAAATTGCGAGGTTCGAATGATTGGATGTGTTTCAAGCTTTTCCACACTTAGTGGAGGGTCGTAGAATGTTTTCCGACCTAATAAGTTCGAAAACCTGAGTTCTGGACGAGTCCTGAGAGTTTTTACTCTCGGGGACCGGTCCTTGATGGGAGAGACCGGTCCCCCAGTGAGCAGTGTTCCGGCAGCCTTGGGGCAACTTGTCCCTGGCGGGCGAGACCGGTCCCCGAGCGCGTCCAGGCGGGGAGAGACTGGTCCCGTGCGGGGAGAGACCGGTTCCCGAACGTGGATTTTCTGGGGGCAGGCCGAGAGACCGGTCCCATGTCGGGGAGACCGGTCCCTCAGCCCGAACGCCCAGACCGGGCTTTGCACAGGACGCAAAGTTGAGGGGTTTTCTAGATTTTGTTACACTAGATGGCCTATATGGCCACTCCACTCTCCCTTCTCCTCATCTCTCTCCTCACACCCTCTCCACACCTTTGTTAGAGAGAGAAGAAGGAGAAGAAGAAGAAGGAGAAGAAGAGGGGGAGGATCTAGCTTAGACTTAGAGCATTTCTTTGCCTCTCTTTCTCTTCCCACTTTGTTTGTGCTTGAAGGCTTGGACTTGGAGCTTGCAAGAGAGGAGATCTTCACCCTTGGAGCTTGGATTGGAGCTTCTAAGGAGGTTAGTTGCTCATCTCCTTCCTCTAGACTTCGATTTGTTGGTTTTTAGGAGATGAAACCCTAGAATGGAATTTTAGGGTTGATTTTGGGGCTTTTTGATCTAGGGCTTTTGAGGCTCGATTTTTTGGTTTAGAATCTTCCTGTTTGTGGGATTGGAAGGATTCTAACTCTCTTTTGGAGCTTGAGAGAGATTTTCTACTCCCTAGGTGAGTTTTGCTCTTTTCTTGCGTTTGTTAATGTTTGAGCCTAGAGTTGCTCGTAACGCTTGTGTATCTCTTCGCTCATTACTTTTAGGGTATTTTGAGACTCGTGGACAACTCCGTTCGGCGAAACGAAGGACACCGCGACGGTTCGATGGGTTTGACCTAGCCTGGCATATGAGAAATTCTCATATCCCATGTTTTATGCTTGTAGAGTAAAAATTCATGCATTTCCATGATAAATATATTTATTGTGAATTTTAGGATGCTTAACATACCTATATTATGTGTAAGAAATTTCGGGCCCCTATATAGGAGAGAGCTACCATGTGGGACTTGTATATGATGAGCATCCTATTGAGATTTGGAATCATAATTCCTATTGTGAAAACAAGCATTACTTTCATGTATTTTAAGCTATTCCTATTTGAGACTTAAAGGATCTTAGTAATCCATAAAGGAGCATATGACAAGATTGATATGTGAGATTGTGAGCTAATGTCATAAAGCGGCATTGAGCTCGGGTTGTGTGTGAACCTAGTGGATAGGGCCATTGAGAGAATTGGAACACGTTTGTACATCGAAATGTCTAAGTGTCATAAAGGGGCACTAGACCTAGTGAATGATTAGAGCTTCACATTGTGATCTAGAGCTAGATCATTGAGATGCTTGTGACTATTACCATATTAGAGACATGATGATTGGGTACTTGAGACGATGATTGCGCTTGCTTGCCATTTGTGCTCATTCGCACATGCTTGTGAGGGTCGCTCCCTACAAGCCGGCACTCCGGAGTTGGCCTACGCAACTTATGTTCGCTCGTGCGGAATCGAGAAATCTATGGGGTCGGGAGGGATAAACTCATTTCCAGAGTGGGAATGCTGGAGCTACCACCGACACTTAGGTGGCACAAGCTGGACTACAATATGTAGGTTCTAGAACATGTTGGAAACAATGACATTGAACCGGGAAATGACTATCACTACTAGATAGGCTTAGTAGTTGGATTACCTTGACATACTTATAGCATAGTGTTAGGACTTGCAGTACACATGATAGTCTTATTCGTTGCATCATAGTATACCTTGCTACATGATAGAGCATATTCATCATATCTTGACATAGCGGTTCATGATACCTATTTGCTCATTATGTTGGGACATATTAGTCATGCTTGGACATACTTTATTTTGAGAAAGTAGATGTACAGCACGTTTGACATCTTCTTACTTGCTACATAGTAGTTTAGCTATTTAATCATACTTCCTTAAATGTAAACTATTTATTATTATTGTTTCCTTGTGGACTTACTCTTTTCTTTTGGGGCCTAGTGGTGCATTGAGCTGAGGTCAGTAATTGCCCACTGGGAACTATAAATTATAATTCTCATGCCCTCTTTTTTTTGTTGTTATTTCAGAGCCTTCGGCACCGGTGGAGGTACGGAATCGCGGCAAGGGAGTCGCGTAGCTAGCTAGCTGGGAGCTACTTGTGACCATAGGTGGTTTATCTTTTGTTTTAGAGTGTGAGAGAGATTTTGAGAACCATGTATAGAGAGACCACCTGTATACTCTTTATGTTTAGTTTGTATTTGGGATTTCCTTTGTACTACTCTATGGCTTTATTAGTGGATTTCAGTTTCATACTTACCCCTCTGTGTAGAACTTAGTTATTTACCTTGCTGTGATATCGTTAGATTCTTTTGCTTTCTTGTTTATTTCCGCTGTTGTTGTAGACGCCTTATATGTGTAGACATATGGTGGGTCTGGGCGCGCTACCGGGAAGGCGTCTGCCGGTCCCGGGGCGTGACAGGTACAGCATCGGCATGGTACCGGTACCCTATGTATTTTCCTGCGCGGCCGAGGCTCGGGTTGGCTGTCTGGCTGACTTGGTACCGGTACTGTTGCCTGATGGTACCGGTACGCAGTGCAGACTGCAGTCTGGCAGTTTTTGAGGGGTGTTTTTAGAATTGTAGCAATACTACAAGTACCCCACGCCCCCTCTTGTGTTCCCTGAGCTTGGACCAGTAGTGAACAAGGTAAGGGAGCTCTTCTCACCTCCCCTTTGATTTTCTTTCATTTTTGTTGAGATTTTTTGAGGATTAATCACCTCTTTTGCTTCCTTTTTGCTTCTTGGTGACATTTCCACCATGGTAGAAGGCTTCGAGCTTGGAGAAAAGCTTGTTGGATGAGAGATCTTCAACCCTAGCTCGTTCCAAACCTAGTTGGGAGCTTCTAAAGAGATTAGTAGCATGTTTCCCTTTTTTGATCCATGTTTTGGTGGATTTTACATGATGAAAATCTAAAATGTGAAATCTAAGGTTTATTTAGGGATTTTTGATTTGTGGCATTTGGGGCTTAATTGATAGGTGTAGAATATCTCGTTGGGGTGGATTAGAAGTGCTCTAGTCTCCTTTTGGGATTTGAGAGGATTTTTTTCACATTTAGGTGAGTTTTGCCCTATTCTTGGATTGATTTGAGATGAACACTTCGGGTGCTCGTTTGCTTTGTCTAACCCTCTTAGAATTTTTCTTAGGGAGCTAAAGGACGTGTGGGCACCTTCGTCGGCGCAAACGAAGGGGATCCGAGGAGTCTCGGTGGGTTTGGCCTCACCGAAATGAGAAAATCACCTATGTCATTTTAACCATTGTAAAATAAAAAATCATGCATATTCATGCTAGATAGGGCATATGTGAATTTTAGAATGCTTAAACTGTATATGTTATGTATAATGAAATTTTACCTCTATGTAGTAGAGTGATTAGTGCATTGTGATTATGCATATGAATAGCATTCTTGTATATGGCTTTGGATCATGGTTCATGTAGTAGAAATGACATGTATGATATGCTCTCGGACTTAGAACTCATGTTTGACATAGGAGAAAACATAATGTCATAAAGGGGCATTAAACTTGGATTATGTTTGACATAGTAAACCTAATGTCATGAAGTGGCATCAGATGAAGTAAATGGATTGAACTCTACATTGTGACATAGAACTAGATCTTTGTGGTCGCTAGTACTTATATCATATTTTAGACATGATGACATTGGACTTGACGGACATTTATGTTTGCTTGCCATTGTACTCATTCGCACATTCTTGTGAGGGTCGCTCCCCACAAGCCGGCACTTCGGAGATAGCCATTACGACATAAGCTCGCTCGTACGGGATTGGGCGCCGAAATGGGATGCCGTAAGGGAGGCTCATTCCTAGGGTGGGAATGTTGACTACCACGGGGCCATTAGGCACGGCGCAAGCCGGACTACCCTTGTGTAGGTCCTATATGATTGGAACAAGTTGAACTATAATGCAAAAGTGGACTTTAGAGACAAGTAGTAAACAATGACATTTTACTAGTTGTGCTTGTGGACATCGTGTTGTTTATACTTATACATTTTCATGTTAGAATAGCATTTATACTTATGCAAAATCCATGCTAAGTAGAGGCATAGTAGTTTACAAGCTTTATCATGATTAGCATACATGTTGTATATTCTATTTAAATGTTGGAACTTACTACTTTTGCCATTTAACCTAGTGGTGCATTTTCGCTAAGGTCAGCAATTACCCGCTGGGAACTATTGTTTAATAATTCTCACGCTCCCTGTTTTATTGTTTTTCTTACAGAGCCTTCCACTTCTGGAGAGACTCGAGATCGCGGGAAAGGAATCGCCTCTAGCTAGTTAGCGAGGGATTTCCCGATAGGTGGTTCACTTCTCTTTTTGTTTTATTTTAAAGAGGATGAGAGTTTTTGTACCCATGTATAGAGACCACCATTTTTTGAATATTATAGCACTTGTATTTGGGGTTTTGTTGTTGTACTACTTTATGTTTATGTTAGTAGATTAGTTCCTTTATCTACCTCCTTATTTTAAAATCTAGTTGTTGTATGCTCTGATACTCCTAGATGCTCATTTATCCTTGTTTTATTTATCGCTTTGTTGTAGACGCCTTATATGTTGTAGGCATATGGCGGGTCTGGACACGCACCGGGTGGGCTTCCGCTGGGTCCCGGGGCGTGACATACATGCTATGATAGAGAATCTCAATGAGTGTATGTCTTTCTCAATGTTATACGGATCCTAGCTCAGTCACTCTCGGAGTATCTTGCCCGAGTTCTCCATTTGCTCGCTACCTCAAGCGCCAAACAGTGAGCTCACATCCAATTCTTAATATGCAGGCCATACGAATCGTGGGCCTATTCATATGGACTCAAAATAATGTCCATAAAAACTCACACGATGAGGAAGTAGAGATCTATTCACTCATCTTCTTCATTTGGTCGCCTAGCACATGTAGTATGAAATACATGCTATGACAGAGAACTCAATGAGTGTATGTCTTTCTCAATGTTATATGGATCCTAGCTCAGTCACTCTCGGAGTATCTAGCCTGAGTTCTCCATTTGCTCGCTACCTCAAGTGCCAAACAGTGAGCTCACATCCGACTCTTAATATACAGGCCATACTGTAGTATCCCTGGAGTGCAGCAGTTGAGACTTGTCGACACGTCGGGAGAGTGTCGGGACAAGTCCGAGTCGCGTTGGCGCAAAATAGACGTAAAACGGACTCAATGGGGACGAGAGTAGGAATCAGCACTGGAATCTGCAAATTGCAGATTTTCTATATTTTGTACCTGTACAAAGGGGTGTACCGGTACCCTATATAGTTTTCCTGCGCGGACTGCTCTCGGGTTTGCCATCTCTGCTGCGTGTACCGGTACAACATTGATGTTGTACCAGTACACCAAGGTAGGTAAGGGGCTTTTTGGAAATTTTCTCACCTTGTTGTTGTCACCCTCTCCCCCACTCCTTCATATAAGTGTAGAGAGGCTGAGAGAAGGGTCTTCATGCAACCTTCACCTTTCTCTCTCTAGGTTGAAGCCGTTCGTGGTGGAGCTTGCCGAGGGAGTTCGGATCGACGCCGACGCCGCGCCGGGGAGCCGTTCGAGCACACGATCGTTGTAGTTGCTGCGTTGGGAGGCCGGGCGAGCGTGTGATTCTGCTGTTTCGACTTCGCGCCGGATTTGGAGTAGCTTTCGAGATGGGTTAATCGTCGGTTACCTTCTAAGTGTATATGTAGTTGACATGTGTTCATTGTGTTATTTTGCATATGAAAATTGCTCGATTCATGGATTTAGTATATTTATCTACAAAATCTGAATTGGAGCCTAGTACTGGACTATATATACTTACACATGTTGGACTTGGATATGACTTAGGAGAAAACCCGCAATTCTACCCTGTCACATGCTTAAACTATCTGATTTAGCTCTAAGAGCCGTGGTTTATTTGTATCACCGCAGTATCAAAGCTGTGGATACCCAGGGTAGTTTAGAATGTATTTATGCTCGTGTTGAGGTGACGAGTGTATTTTTACAGCAGTGTTTAGGCTGTTCCAAATTGCCGGGTGCCGTTGGGATTGACGTGGACCCAGATTGCTGTTGTTGCATCCGATTGTGCCGAGGGCACGTGAGTTCAGTTGTTAGACCCTGTTTACTTGACTATAGCCTATGAGAGCCTGATTGAGCTCGACAGAAACACGCTTGCATACTCGGTTAGGTAGCGCCCACGAGTGCCACTCCGGAGTTGGGCTTTGTGCTATTGCGTTAGTGTCGTTGGTCCTGGTTGGACTTGCTCTCCACTGACGACCTGGTTTGGTGTCAGATTGTATAGCTTCGACAGGCGGGATGGGTGTGTTCACAGTCTCTAGTGAGATTGGGTCAGGCTTTACTATTTTCCTACAGAGTGTTGGTGTTCGACCGAGATAGTATAGGTGTATATAGCTGTAGATTTACTCCAGCTTTCTTACTATACTTGCTTTTGTACACTTGGTGGGTGAACCGATGAATTTGAGGACGGTACCCACTGAAAACTACTTGTTTTTGCAGTAGTTCTCACACCCAGTTGTTACCCCTCTTTTGCAGAGCCTTCTGTTCCGACGGCTGCATCTACCGAGACCGATCGTGGCAAGGGCGTTTGCGGGTTAGAGCCCTTCAAGACGAGTCGCCGAGCTAGAAAATTACCAGCTACAGGTAGTTGTAGTTGTTGAGTTCATATACATACTTTTGTTGTATCTCGCTGAGCGAGCTGTTATATACATGGATACTGTGAAATTTTGTTAAGACCTAGCATCCAGTAAAGATTGAGTTATTGTTCTCTGCTTCATCCGCTAAACATTCTTCATGGCAATATAACTATGTATCTTTTCAAATTTTCTACACTGTACTTTGTCCATGCAATTCCATTAATATATGGACAACGATTTTGTTATGTTTTTCGACTTAAACTAATATTTAATATTAAAAATATTTATGCAAATATTTTTTTTACTATCGTGCATTTATTGTAAATCTTTTCAGCAGCCACGAAGCACAGATCCTTAACTAGTTATGAATTAAAATGTAAAATACGTGAACTATAATACATTTTAAATACAGCCCAATTTAAAAAATTTAATTCTAGGATCAGATTTTGTAACATTTTATAAATAATATTTAAGCTTTTATAAATGGTCTTATAATATCTTTGAATTTTAGTATTTGAATTTATAAGTTGATACTAAATTTTTGGTGCAATGGATAGAAAATGGTAGATAACTAAACAAGGAAACCATCGCCTACTAGCATCTCCTCTAAAAAAATAAAACATAAAAAATAAAAAAAAAATTTTAAAATCCACTAGTGCCTCCGTGCTGCAAAGCATTTGAGAGAGAAACAATTAAAAGATTTGAAAAACTTCAAATACCATCCTTATAATTTTACACTTTTTCACTTTAATACTCTGTAGTTTAAAATGTATCAATTTAATACCCTATAGTTTCACACTTTCTCACTTTAGTATCTTATAATTTAAAATGCATCAATTTAATACTATATGGTTTCATTTTTTTCTTTTCATCGGCTCTGTTTATATTTCATTAAATCATATACAAAAAACTTAAGATAGTCTACCTGAATTTATCGAATATTTACTTTAGGACCTTTTAGTTTTAACTTTGTCACTGACTTTTTTTTTCTCAATTAATATTTCGTTAAATTATATACAAAAAAATTTCAGATACTCTACCTAAGTTTATCGAATATTTACTTTAGTACCCTTTAATTTTATCTTTGTCACTGATTTAACGAAAAAAATTAGTGAAATAAATAGTAAAAAGAGAAAAATGAAACCAGAGTACTAACTTAATACACTTTAAACCATAAGGCAGTAAAGTGAGAAAGTGCGAAACCACGGACCAATTTGACACACTTTAAATCATAAGGTACTAAAATGAGCAAGTGTCAAACCACGGGGGTATTTGAAGTTTACCCTAAAAGGATTTTGCTGTTGTCTGTACTTAAAAATGGGCTACTAGACCTTAAAATCAAAATATTTAAATTAGAGTTTCTACTAACATTTCCGTTTCACATCATTACCTCCGCCTAATAATCGACCACTATTTCCATCATCAGGAAGTACGTTAAATACATTACACCAACCTTGACTTGCCCAAAGGAAGCTGCATTACTAAGTGAAAGGAAAATTTCACCAGCAAGCGCGCACGCGGGCGAGAGATGTAATATACCTTGCAGAAATACTAATCCAACGGCCGGAGATTCAAAACTAGAGAGAGACGAAGAGAGATGTAATATGCCCTTGTAGAAAGACGAATAGAACAGCAGGAGATTTTAACTTCAAATGCAACTGAGCAACTCCATGTATACTGTGTTCGTCTTCAGAAACTGATCCGTGCATGCTCCCTGGTGGAACAAATAGAAAAGGGCGAAGATGAAATTCTTTTTATTTAGTTAGATAGAAACAAGTGGAAGAAAAGAAAACTCGCACAGGAGAGCTAAAAAAAGATTTGTAACATCCAACTCGATTAAAAAATACAATAAAGAAAAATGATTTGAAGGAAATACATTAACAGTGGAGGCAACGAACCAAGAAGTGCGTCTTTACTAAAACAGGGAAGCGCATATCAAAGAATAACGAAGACATTTTAAAGCCAAAACAGCATGCAAACTACTCTATATTATAAATAATGCAAGCGGGGGCATCTACATATCTGCTACACAATTCCATTGATCAAGAGAAAATATTATGGAAAATTTAGTACATTGTGAAAGAAGAATAAGAACAAGAAAGAGTCAAAGGGGGGAAGAAAAATGTACCGCTAGATGATAATATCGGCAGCTTTAAAGATTGTGCTACTCTGAACCTTCAATAGCAAGCATTGCTGACGTGATATTTTTCCAAGGAACTAACATGCTTCACAATTAAGTATAATCTTTGTAAATAATTATTTTTTAATACGGAGTTTACTCCAAAGTTAGCAAGGTCTTTCCTGATTTCTTCTTCTTCTCTGCCCAAGCTGGTCCGTAGATTAGCAAGTTAGTCCTACCAAACCGCCGATCAGCAATCTGTGCAGTGTTTATTCATTAATGAGCACAAGGATTAGAAGAATAATACAACATAAGGATTTCACTATTAGATTTACGTAAGGATTTCACTATTAGATGTTTGTAGACTATTATGAGCAAAAGATGAAAAGGAAGAAAAAGAAAAAGAAAAGGACTCCGTACACTTACCTTTACTAGGTGTCCACAAGTGTCAGCCATTGAAGTTTTTAGTGGGTACTCGACAAGCTAAATGAAAAGACGTATTTTATTTCTCCAACAAAACTAATAAAGGTTATATGCATAAATGAAAAGAAAATGTAGAAGAGTAACTCACAATAAAGCAGTCTTCTCCTACCAAAGGAGATTTGGCAAGCTGATCCATTAGTATGCTGTAATCGACTGCAGTATATGGCGGTGTCACACTAATGTAATCAAATGACCTACTTTTAACTGCAAAAAGAATGATACCACCCACATTAAAAGAAACATTAAATGAACTTATATGAAGTGAAAATTCTTTATGTCACACAACTAAAATCCTCTTGTAGCATAACAAACTATTTCCCAAAAAGATACATATGAAACATGCCGAAACTTATAGTTAAGAAGCATAGCATGTTAAGAATTGTTCAATTATAAGCCGATTGCACAAAATAATATTGGCTACAACATCATTGGCTCAAGTTTCTTATGTTTTATATGTATATCCTTTTTCATTTTTTTATAACAAGGAATACCTCTAGACTGTTGAACATGTTCCAAGAAATTCTCTACACGATTCATATGGATAACTGAAGCATCAAGGAATCCAGTCCATTCTAAATTTGGCCGTAGAACCTCAGACACAATCCAAGGATCCATCTCAACAAAGTGTGCCTGACAGGAGGTAGTGATCAAGAGAATGCAAGTAATAAAACATGCAGAGTGACAATAATTAAAAACAGAGAATATATATATATATATATATAGAGAGAGAGAGAGAGAGAGAGAGAGAGAGAGAGAGTTGAGCTAGAATGCTATCGATAGCAAACGGGCTTCGTTGCCACCCATTTGTTTTCGATGATGGAGCCTCCAAATCGACGATTGGCACCGTTGAACATAATATATATCAAGGTTTTAAGTGTCCGTCGGCACGGACCATATCCACCGTGCCGTACCGTACCAACAAAATACCGGCACGATACAGACCCCGTGCCGATGGCACAGCTCAAAACACTCTATTCTTTAAATTAGTAAGTAATTTTCTCAATTAAGTTCAAAAGATATGATAAAAAGGCATAATAAATAATTAGAATATTTTGTTGCTAAAGAAATTAAATACTTCATACTATTATGTGTCGGCACGCAAGAATTTTTTTGACCGGCACGCATCGGCACGGCCCGGCACGCACCGTGCCGTACCGTGCCGGCAAGTTTCCGACACGACCCCGTGCCACAACACTTAAATCCTTGATCTATACCACTTGAAGTATCTAGAAATCAAATTTCATACTTTTTCAATATTGTTCTCTTGTCCATCAAGTGGACACAACATGAACAGCTGAAAATGAATATTCTTTAAAAAGTGATGATAGAAATCTTATAATCAAGATCGAGAGTATAGATCTTGTTTTAAATAGTTTAAAGAATTTTCTAACCAAAATTCAAATGATTTGGATAGCTTTACACCGTTAAACGAGAAAACGCCTCACATCTACCATTAAAATTATAAATTTTGAAACCCTTTGATCATTAGATCAACGATGTCGAAAAGATTTGAAATTTGGTTTCTAGATGCTTCAAGTGGTATAGATCATGTTCAACGGTGCCGATCGTCGATTTAGAGGCTCCATCATCGAAAACAAATGGGTGGCAACGGAGCCCGTTTGCTACCAATAGCATTCCAGCTCAACTTTATATATATATATATATATATATATATATATATATATATATACAAGGATTTAAGTGTCGTGGCACGGGGTCGTGCCGGAAATTTGCTGGCACGGTACGGCACGGTGCGTGCCGAGCCGTGCCAATGCGTGCCGGTTAAAAAAATTATTGTGTGCCGACACATAATAGCATGAAATATTTATTTTCTTTAGCAACAAAATATTCTAACTATTTATTATGTCTTTTTATCATATCTTTTGAACTTTATTGAGAAAATTACTTACGAATTTAAAGAATAGAGGGTCTTGAGCTGTGTCATTGGCACGGAATCTGTATCGTGCCGGTATCTTGTTGGCACGGTACGACACGGTGGATACGGACCGTGCCGACGGGCACTTAAAACCTTGTATATATATATATATATAGAACTAGGCTACTATGCTATTAATACACCAAGTCATTGGTGCTACCAAGTTTTTGGCCATTGAATTAAGAGATGTGCGGTTAGGATGATGTGGGCCCCCTATGGTTGAGTGGGTGGTTGATTAAATAGTATAATCTAACGGATGAAAATGATCAAAAGGATAGATCTAACGGCGGAAAACTTGGTAGCACCAAGTGCTTCGTGCTATTAATAGCATAGTAGCCGGACTCTATATATATATATATATATATATATATATATATATATATATATATATAATAACAAGATGTTTTCTTGCCTAAGATTTGATGACAAAAAGGCAAAATTTGGGTTTTAACAACCTAAAATAAATAATCAGGTAATTATGAGTATTCAAACCAGTATAATCAATCACATTTTCATGCACTAACTACTTTGGCTTTGAGCAAAAAAATGAAAAAAATGTCATGTGCTCTTTTGTGATAGTACTTTTCAAAATTACTTAGAACTTTGATCTTTGATCAATCATAACATGCAATTATATCGTTCTCCTTTTGAAAAGATTTGGGTTTAGCACCAATTTTAGCAAATTAGAAGCTTGATACGATTCTATCGTATCAGTAGGGATAATTAGAAGCTTGATACGATTCTATCGTATCAGTAGGGATAAACGATCATTTCGAGAGGATCTAACCTCCTAAAAAGAGAGATATTAGAGAGATAGAGATAGATAAGAAGGGAATGAGAGGGAAGATAGAACAAGACGATCAATTTCTTCTTATTATTCCAAACCCTAGAAGATACACATTTATATAACCCTAATTACACTTTTATTGGAAATGACTGAAATATTCTAAAATAACAATATATTATTTCATAATTAGAAAATCCTAATATAGAAATGTATCATTCCACCGCCCTCGAAAGCCACCTTGTCCTCAAGGTGGAAAATCCTCAACCTCGTCTATTTTCCTTAGATCATCTTCTCTGTTTTCATCAGGTTCGGCCTCGATAAAAAAATAGTTGTTTTGATTTGCATCGATGTCCGGGACTATGTTTTTCATCACAATTGTAGGAAAGGCCCTGATCTCTTCTCACTTTTGCTTTAGCCGGTGTAAGGCGCTTTATGGGTGGAAGCATCTCATTAGATATAGGTGTCGTGAAGCAGACAAAAGAGAAGGCTTAGGCTTCATAATGCGATGGTGAGCTATCAACTTCTCTTGTAGATGAGCAAGGCCGATGGCGACTGACATAGAAGTTGGTCGGAAGGCTCGAACATCATGCTTTAGGTCCTCTTTCAGCCCACTAACAAAGCAACATATGAAAAATGCCTCAGTTAATCCTGAAGTGCGATTGGCAAGCAATTCGAATCAAGCCCGATAGTCACGAACACTCTGAGTAGGTTCTTGTTGTAATTTTGAAAACTCGCCCATATAGTCCTTATATATGGTTGGACTAAAACGAGTGTAGAGGGCTTCTATGAAATCCATCTATGCTACAACTCCACTGCTTTTCTCAAACCATTAAAACCATTGCAATACTTCCTTCTCCATATAGTAAGATGCGAGCGGAACCTTTTGGGCGTTCGGTATTTGATTAAATTTAAAGAATTGCTCCGCTTGATACACTCATTCAGTCGAATCCTCTCCACCGAACCGTGGAAACTCTAAGCATGTATGCAAGGTTGCACCAATATATGATTTTCTATAAAAAGAACCAATGCCCCCTCCTTTATAGGAGTTGGGAGTAAGGGTATAGAAGGAACCAATGCCCCCTCCTTTATAGGAGTTGGGATTAAGGGATGATTTTTGTTGGAACTCGAGACAGATGTGTCTTCATGTAGTCGCAGATCCATCTTTATGCTCATAGCGACAATCAAACCTTTGAGATCATTAACAGAACCGCTAATGAGTCATATCTCGGTCTCCAATTTGTTGAGTCGGGCGTCGACGTTAGAAAACTGAGCGTTCATCTCTTCTTTTCTTACGAACTCTCCGTCTATCATCTCCAGAAAATTTTTTTGTGCTCTAGTGAACACCATACAAGACTCTGATACCAATTGATAAGATTCTATCGTATCAGTAGGGATAAACGATTACTTCGAGAGGATCAAACCTTCTATGAGAGAGATATTAGAGAGAGAGATAAAAATAAGAATGAAGGGAATTAGAGGGAAGATAGAACAAGACAGCCAATTTCTTCTTATTATTCCAAACCCTAGAAGATACACATTTATATAACCTAACCCTAATTACACTTTATTGGAAATGACTGACATATTCTAAAATAACAATATATTATTCCATAATTAGAAAATCCTAATATAGAAACGTATCAAAGTTGCAATAACCAAGATTCAAAACAGTTCCATCACAATGCTGAATTCGTAGTGTATATTATTTTGTTACTAAGGACTAATCAAGAATAAGATGTTCTCATACAAGGCACCAANTTATTCCATAATTAGAAAATCCTAATATAGAAACGTATCAAAGTTGCAATAACCAAGATTCAAAACAGTTCCATCACAATGCTGAATTCGTAGTGTATATTATTTTGTTACTAAGGACTAATCAAGAATAAGATGTTCTCATACAAGGCACCAAGAAGAAGTAACAAAACATAAATAGAAAATTTTCAAAATTACAACAGAAAGGAACCCGTTTCAAGTTAGAACTTGGGAGCAAACCTCTGAACATCCTCGACTGATAGCTTCAATGCCAACAGATCCGGTGCCGCTATATAGGTCTAGCCAGCGACCTGGCCTCAACGAAGCAGGACAACCACTAGCCACCTACACATAAAACTGTCCACTTCGATCAAAATCTGTCATCATTTATTCGGGACAAGTGAAAATTCTATGATCATAAACACAAAAAATTCTTGAATAATAATGTTTGGCTTGGCTTCAAAAATTCTATTTTATACATTTAGTTGAAAGCAATCTGCAATTATTTCAAAATAATTTGAGTCCTTTCTCACAGAAATCATGTCTACAATTCCTTTATCAAACTGTGAAATCTTTAAGTTTTGTACATACATTTCTCTGTTCTCAGTCTCATTGCCTAAACTTTTTTTCCTCTTTATTTTTTGAGAGAGAGAGAGAGATAGCATGCTACTTGCTTTGTTCATTTTCTTAAAAAAAATGAACTTAGCTAAAAATATAAAATAACTAGACATTGAATTTGGGACCTCAGTACCAACCATCAAGCACTTTACCACCTATGCTAGCGATGGTCATTCCATGGCCTAAACTTTCATTTCTATTTGGATGAACATTGCATGTAGCATATTTCTCTATTCTGATACGTTTTAACATAATCCCTAATTTTTCTTTACCATAATACCATGTTTGCAGTTCAGTATCTGACATTATCTAATCTCAAATGTTCAGTATTGTTGAATCATCCATAACTAAATTACACAAATAAAAGGAGAAAATAAATTTAGTTTAACAATAAGAGTTTAGTGCTGAACCTCTGCTACAGAAAAAACCTAACATTAGAGAGCAATCTCCGCTGACCATTACTTTCCTAATCAGTACTTTTCAAGGATTTTCATGTCACTTGATAGGCAATTATAAAGTTCACATCAACATTCTTTATCAGCAAATGAACAAATGGTCTGATAATCGTTAGGAAATATGAAACCAGGAAGTTGCAATGAAGTCAAAATCACCTGTAAAATGTCAAATGCTGCTCCTCTTACAACTTCCATCATTGGTCGGACATCCATTCCTTTTGGAGAAAGCAATTTCCTTCTACGAGCTTTTCCCCCAAGCACCTACCCAAACAAAAAAGTTCTTGTTCATCAGCATGAATATAACAAGCATAGTAGATGACAACTTGCAGGTCAAAAATTGATCAAGACCAAACATTGTTCCTTTTTCGAACTTTCTTAACCACGCAGATGGGCAATTCTAGCATCCACATGTTATATTCAAACTTTATTATTGTTTTACTAAACCTGTCCCAATCAGCATTATAGCACATTAAGAATTCCACGGCACATTAAAAATTCTTACATCACCAATTCACATATTACTAGGTCGATGGTCAAAATGAGCACGGATACAAGTAAAGCAGAATTTAGGGCCAGTAAGAAGCAGCATATACTGAAGTATGAATGTTCTCCTAAAATTAACAAGTTAGCGGAGTTTACCTCAATTGCAAAAAAAAAAAAAAAAAAAAAAAGATGAAGCCGAAGGGAGCAACCTGAAGCAATCTATGAGTGGTACGAGGCGACTTCGGCGCTTCAGTGAGCACCGGCTTTTGCCTCCCTTTCCCTTCTTTACCTGCTTCCTCTCCCTTCTTCCTCCTCCTCAACTAGAAATTGTTCAAAATGTAGTACATGAATCAGAGAGATACGAAATTCAGAACATGAAGTTAGATGAAATAGAGAACAGATTCGAACTCAAACCCTAGGCGATTGCTCATCTATGAAATCAGATGGATCGAGGCCGTAGCTTTCGAGTATCTTCTTCTTCGCCTCCTCGCTCGCGTATTCCTGCCGAGAACCTGCAAAACCCTTCCTAAAATGATGATCTCTCGAAGCGGGATGAGAGAGAGAGAGAGAGAGAGAGAGAGAGAGAGAGAGAGAGAGAAACTCACCGGAGAAAGAGACGGTGGTGAGCGAGGTGCGATGAGCGAGGCGTAGTAGGGGAGAAGGTAGGAGAGAAAGAGAGGAGGGAAAGGGGTAGGGATGTGGTGTAGGAGAGTGGAAAGAGGGTGGGAGAGGAGAGGAAAGAGCGGAGGACGCCATTAATGCCGAATCCTGAAGCTCGAGCAGTGAAGGGAGAGAGTGTCGAGCAGGGGATAATGACGAGGATTGAGGAGGGGGGTTGCAGACGGTAGAGGAAAGGGGTGAGCATCGGGTTTTTTTAGTGCAACAGGCTTTTCCTAAAATTTTATTCTAAAAATAGATCTATCAAATTTTTATTTATAAATATAATTCTATAAAAACGGTGAATGATTCATCACTTTTAAAAGCGGTGAACCATTCACCGCTTTTTTTTTTTTCTCACTTTTTTTTTTATTTCTACGATGGTAAAAGCGGTGAATGGTTTACCGCTTTTATCTTTTTTCTACTCGTAATGAGAAGTTATGAATGCGATAAATCATTTATTGCATTTAGAGATCTATTTTTATAATTATTTTTTTAACAAAATTATTTTTATAATTATAAAAATTGATAGGTTTATTTATAAAAAAAATTCGTGAGCATCACAGTGAGAGAACCACTGAAGCGGGCCGCGGTGGGGTATTGGGGCCCAACATACTTTGCAAACGAGTAGGTCTAATGGAACGGGCTTCCGGAGAAGCTTCTGAGTTTCACTTATTTTTGAGTAGCTAATAGCATTTTAATCCTTTTGGGAAATAGTCTCCTTCAGGCACTTATTTCGGGGTAAATACAAATCAAATAAAAGGTTTAGATGTGACAATGTGTTTGGCAATAATTCACAAGCCGAAAGTAATTTGATTTCATGGTAATAATTGGAAACGAAAGTATAACTTATAAATAGTATGGAGCTATTATGCTTTCGAAAGTGTAAAGGAGTCGGTTCTTCTGACTTTTTGATTCCCAGATTAAGGATTATCGGATTGGAATGATAGTGATTCTTCTTAAATTTAGTGATCCCCCTAGAAAAATTAAATTAATCCAAAAGCTTGAAATTATTAAAGAATTAATTCAAACGTTAAAAGATTAGAAACACCATATCAGTGGTACTTCCGGAAGCATGATAGTCGGACTTCTAATAAGTATAACCATCAATCTTAATAGCCGTTTATGTTTTTCTTTGTTTGTGGGACCTTGGCACTTAGAAATTCTAAACTTGTCGGTTAACATACTTAGAGACACTATAGGAGCCTCACCACATTTCTGAAGACCCAGAAAACTTATTTTCATTCTTTAGATCAAAGCAAAATGCTATAAGCTATTTTTGCAATCATTTTTTCAACATGAACCTCTGAAAATTATTTAAAAAATAAACCTCTGAAAATTATTTAAAATAAACCTCTGAAAATTAACCTCTGATAATTATTTAAAAAATTATTATTTGTAGGCACCTCCGAAGGAAATTTGAACAAATTCATATCACACTAATCCATATGATAAATGGACAAACTGTTGAGATTAACAAGCTCTGATGCTATTCGCAACAGGTACTAGGATTAAATTATGATATTATGAACTATATCATTTCAAAACCATGCCACTACATTGAGTATCACTGAATTAACAGCTAATAAACATTATCAATTCCATTAAAAATCAGCATATCGTATGATAGTTTGATACCCTTGATAGAGTTGTCCCCTCAGAAGTAAATAAAAAAATAAAAAATAAAAAAATCACATCCACTTAGTACACAAGTAGCAATTTTGATTAAATAAATCATAACAATCATCAAACCATATCGTCTACCGTAAATTTACAGTTTTGCCTCGATAAACTACATTGTATTAACTTAAACCAAAATTTGTAAGACCCTCCACTGCAACAGGTAGGGCCATTCTTTTCTATTTCTTGCTAATCTTAACTAGACTGCCGTGGAAACTTCTCTTTCTAGAATGCCAAGGGTTCCCACAGGCTTTGTTCTTAAGCCTTTCGTCCCCACTTCTTCAGCAAGCCTTTCTCTGCTAATCTCTTTAGCTTCTGCTCTTTTCTCGTCTGTACTTGTTCTTCAAACCCCTCATCTAACATCTTCATTTTCTCAACTAGTCTGGCCTTAAACACCTGCAATATAAGCAATTTACATAAAAAATTAGCATCCAGTGCCAGCATAATATCTATATACCTTCAAATAAGCAAACTAATAACAGAAGAACTGCTCTCTGGAATGCTAGCTACTATTGCTATCACATGCCAAATTTCGTTAAACTAAAGAATATTAAAGCAAACAATAGCAACAATACACTTCAAACATAAACGTAACCGAAGAAACGACCTAACGGATAACAATTCACTCTTCTTTAATAAGGCTATAACAGAGATGATATTCTCAATCCAAGCTGCTTACTATTTCAAAACCATAGATTGTAGATATTACATATGATGAGCAATAAGTTCTTTAGAAGATATGATTCTAGTGATTCTTTAAGCTGTTACTGATATGTTATTATTCCGAAATAATTCATCTCTAACAGTGAAAAGGGGAATGTGCTTTGAGAAAAATTCTCCAGCTCTTAGCCCGGAAGTCATCACCCATCTCTATTCTGATTATAAAGAAGTGAACTATAGACGGTACTCAATTTTAAAGATCCATTTAGGCAAATCTACGATAGAATGGTCTTAATAAAATAAAATTAAGATACGTTGATTAGTTAAAAATAAGCATCATATCATTGCCATACTAAACCTCAGTAACAAAAGCTTATAGACTGTCCCCCTCTGCCAGCCCTTGCAGTATGTCCCACACGATGGACATATTCCTGTGGATACCTAAAAGCGAAAAGAAAAGTTGATTGATCAGATTATACTATATTATATTATGAATTCATATGATTGGCTTGGAGTTTTAAGGTCAAGAAAAAAAAAAAAACTGAAAGAGAAGTAAATGGTAAATAACAATAAACCTTGGAACATCATAGTTGATAACAAGATCAACTGTTGGAATATCCAATCCACGGCTGGCAACATCAGTAGCAAGCAAAATACGAACCCGACCAGACCTAAATTGCTGAAGTGAGGCAAGTCTTAGAGACTGAGACTTATGCGAGTGCAGAGCAACAGCATCCTGATCAAGTTCTTCCAATAACAAACCTAGAAAATGACCAGTCCTGCAATGACATTAATGAAGCATCAATTATATTCAATAAAAAAAAAATCAAACTGATAAAGTAGCATCACAAATCACAAGGTAGACAAAATAAAAAGAAATGCGAGAGTACAATACAATTTTTAATGTGCAGATGCAGATCACATCACTGACAAATATTGGCAGTCCAAAAATTTCACCATCTATCTCCAAATAATGGAAAAAGTTTGGAGCTGAATCACATGCCGAATATTGAAGTATAGGAGTACCCAACTTAACTAAAGGATCCTACATATAAGTTGATATGGCGTTGTTCATAGGCCTGCACCTTAAGTACAACCAGCTATGGCTGGCAGCCTAGATTGAGCCCTGGGACTGATCTTCCCATTAGCAATGTGCCTTTCATGAATTGAAGTTTATCCACTATAGGTAAGGGAGTAGAGCCCTGTACTTGTAATTGCACAGCTGGAGAATGAACAGAGAAAGAAGCTTGATTCCTTGCAGCTAAAGAGAATGACCCCTGTCCCACAAGATTTGTCCTAAGCTGCACTTCTGCTTCATCTTGATCCCCAACTTCTCTCTGCTCAACACCAATTAATACCTCTCCTAACTTTGGTAAGGAAAGAAAGCTCTTAGCGCGCAAAGCACATCTCCGTCTCCTGTCATCTGAAGGGAACTGGAAGATGGGAAAAGAAGACCTCTTCCAGGTGAATCCTAAATATATATTAATCTTGCATATGCGGCATCGTTATGTATCCTTCGTTCTTGGATTCTGCATGAATTTACTCACAACTCCAACAACAAACAAACGCAATGTCAGGTCGTGTGATCATTATATAGACTAGCATGCATGACTGAACGTAGAGCCAAAATTCACTAGCAGACCAAGTCAGACGCAGGTGCCAAATCCTCAAAGTAGAGTGTAGATCGGCCTAGTGCACCAACCACATGGTACGATGGGCACTCAAAGACCTGGTGAATGATGGCCCACCCCACCGAAGAGAGCTTATGTCATATGGGAACTCATGGCTGGAAACAATCCTTAAGGTTTTGATGTCCATTGTCCAGTTACAATAATAAGAAAGAATCAAAGTCCTGGTTGGTTGGTGAGCCTAGTGTTAGGAGACTATCTAGCTTGGTTCGGAGAGCACTTGTTGGGTTAAAGATTTGTTTTTGCTAAATGTTATGGCCTAAATGCTGAACTATTGAACCTACTTGTTCGGATGGGTGCTCACCCCAAAGTGTTCCCGGACTGCATGCATACATCCGTAAGTAACTTAGTGCAATATGGCAAATTTCATTGAGAGTCAGCAAAGAAAAGAAAAACAGGTCTACATTATTAATGTGTATTTGAGAGATTGTCCTCGGGCTGGGGAGTGTCCACATGAGTTCTTTCTTTTATCACTTAGGAGCCGTGCGAGATGAAAGTCCCATGCATGGTTTTGAATGAGAGAAAGAAGTGAGGAATTCTCTTTTCGACTCTGACTCTCCCACTCTAGTCATTGTTTTCCTTCTTTCCGATACTTCGAAAGTAGTTACTTCAGCTTTAGCCACACGAATTTTCGATATTCCTCGTTCTTTCTCATCAAACGAATGGCATCTTCTCGTCAAAAGAAGACACTTGGTTACTATCATGCAAAGACATAACTAAGAATATATGCGACCAATAAAACGAAGACAAATGGACTTGCAAATTTACATGAAAGCTTTTCTATAACTAGAACAACTACTAGAGATCACATACCTGCAAGTAGAAACGAATACTATGGCCGAACGGATGCCGTCATCCACCATTTTCGTCAAAATATGGAAAAGGTAAAGCTCCCTTGCATCCGGAGTGATATGAAGGTTCTGTTGTTTAAAAGATTCAACAGTCTTAAACCCTTTGTATTCTTCAAAAAAGTAAGACTTCTTTGCGGAAATCTCAAGCAATGACTGCAGATTATCTGTCATTGTTGCTGAAAACAATAAAGCTTGCCGATTTTTGGGTAAATATTGAAATATCACCCGAAGCTCCTCCTCAAAATTGACATCCAAAACTATCTACTTCATCCAGCACTAGAAACTGAGGAAGCCAAATTACTTGCTTTAGATACTCCCGCTTAGACAGGTAAGACTATTATCGTGAATTAGTGCAACATGGCATTGTCTAAAGTTGGCATGATCTCTCTTTGAGCCTCCATTAGTTTAACATCATTCATATTTGATTAGTCCATTTTCTTTTGCAGGGCAGTAAATAAGTGCTAGTTACAAATAAAGTAACAATTTAGTATGAAAACTGCTGATGATGCAAACTTTGCTCAACAAACTACTATGAAATAAACAACTAAATTTCCTACGAGTCTTATAAATCCCCCCATAAGTACATTGTCCAGTATACCAACTACACAGTTTTTTACCCTCTTTCCAGTAAAAAGGAAAGGAAAACTATAAGAACGTAGGCACATTTTTTTTTTCCAGTAAAAAGGAAAGGAAAACTATAAGAACATAGGCACATTCTTTTAACAGTAAAAAGGAAAGGAATGTTGGAATTAGTTTAATTTAAAAGATTTGAGTTAAATCTAATAGATAATTAAAGGATTTAATTAAAATTTCATCTAAATATAATATATTTAATATGAGAAAATTGGGCCCACTTAACTCCCTTTCTCTCCTCTAACCATGAAAAAGGGGTAACGTATCTCACTTTCTAGCGAGACGTGGGATCGTGGATACCACTTTAGCGGAACTTCTCACAACGGTTCTTTGGACTGTCAACTTATTATAAAGGCACATTCTTTTAACAGTATCGTGGATACCACTTTAGCGGAACTTCTCACAACGGTTCTTTGGACTGTCAACTTATTATAAAGGCACATTCTTTTAACAGTAAAAAGGAAAGGAATGTTGGAATTATTTAATATGAGAAAATTGGGCCCACTTAACTCCCTTTCTCTCCTCTAACCAAGAAAAAGGGGTAACGTATCTCACTTTCTCGCGAGACGTGGGATCGTGGATACCACTTTAGCGGAACTTCTCACAACGGTTCTTTGAACTGCCAACTTATTATATAGGCTAAATTATAGAAAGGATCGTGGATACCACTTTAGCGGAACTTCTCACAACGGTTCTTTGGACTGTCAACTTATTATAAAGGCACATTCTTTTAACAGTAAAAAGGAAAGGAATGTTGGAATTAGTTTAATTTAAAAGATTTGAGTTAAATCTACTAGATAATTAAAGGATTTAATTAAAATTTCATCTAAATATAATATATTTAATATGAGAAAATTGGGCCCACTTAACTCCCTTTCTCTCCTCTAACCAAGAAAAAGGGGTAACGTATCTCACTTTCTCGCGAGACGTGGGATCGTGGATACCACTTTAGCGGAACTTCTCACAACGGTTCTTTGGACTGTCAACTTATTATAAAGGCACATTCTTTTAACAGTAAAAAGGAAAGGAATGTTGGAATTAGTTTAATTTAAAAGATTTGAGTTAAATCTACTAGATAATTAAAGGATTTAATTAAAATTTCATCTAAATATAATATATTTAATATGAGAAAATTGGGCCCACTTAACTCCCTTTCTCTCCTCTAACCAAGAAAAAGGGGTAACGTATCTCACTTTCTCGCGAGACGTGGGATCGTGGATACCACTTTAGCGGAACTTCTCACAACGGTTCTTTGGACTGTTAACTTATTTAAAAAACTACACTTTGCCCCCTTAAAAAATAAAAAATGCTCACTTCGACTCCCGTCGTCAGTGCTCCGTTAGAAATTCGTTTATATCCTATTATTATATATTTTTTATACCCAAAATACCCTTAAAACCCTCATCTCAAATGCGCCTCCTCTCTTCTCACCGATGTCCTCGACCGCGCCGCCTCGCCCTCCTCCGCCGCCTCGCCCTCATCTACCCCTTCGTCCATGCCCACACACACGTCCTCGCCCTCCTCCACTACCTCGCCCATCTCTCAGTCCACACCACCCTAATCTCCTCCCTACCGTTGCCGAAATGGAAAGGCGGCGAGGGTGCAGGAGAAGCGGGAAGCAAGTAAAGGAAACGAAGTCGGAGTCGGAGTCGGAGTCAAGGGAGGCGCGAAAGACAGAGGAGGAGAGGTTGCAGATGAGCAGGATTGGGGAGGAGACGAAGAAGGTGAGGAGCAATTTGGTCATTTTATCATCACAGTTAACACCGTACCCCTCTGTGAATAATTTCATTTTTAAAGAGGCAAAATGTTGGTTTTTAAATGCTATGGAGAGAAAGTAAAAAATCGGGTTTTGATGGAGGTTTTCTATAATTTAGCCTATTATAAAATAGAGGAATAAAAAAAGAGATAGATATAAGATTCTAACTAACAGATTTTCTCCTTTCGTTCGTCCTTTCTCTACTCTATCTTAGTTAATTTTGTAAAGTTGAGATTTTGAGAGCCAAATTGATGTTCAATCAAGCACTCCTTTGAGACAGTGCAATCAAAGAGATCAGGATAATCTGAGTGTTGTATCGCTAGAGCAACTAGCCAGAGACTCGCAAATGGAGAGGCTAAAGTTACTCTAGGATAGTGCATCACACGCCTTACCAGGCTATTTCCCAAAACCCTTTTTTTCTTTCAATTTAGTTGTCTTTAATTTAATATTTATTTGTCAGTAGATTTAATCAAAAATATATGAAATCAAATCAAATTCTAGAATTTATCCCAACAATCTAGAGTAACTTTATCTGGAATTTGATAAAATTTATTTATCAATTTCTCATGATTTTATTTCAATTTTATTTATCAGGATTAGGGTAATTATTCAATTGAAACATAATTAGGTAGAGTATAATATTTAATCGGAACATAAGAACGCAGAGTATATTATACATATATATTAGAGATCAATCTAATATTATATATTAGAGTATAATACTCTAATATTATATATTATACTCTAATATTATACTCTAACATATTATACTCTAATATTATATATTGGAGTATAATATTTAATCGGAACATAAGAAGGCAGAGTATATTATACATTATACATATATATTAGAGATCAATCTAGATTTTGCTTTTAAACCTAATTAAAATAGAGAATATAGATTTGTTGATATTAGAGTTAATTCTAGATTAGTTATTATCTGTAGTGAAAAAAAAAAGAAAAAAAAATTGTATATTTCTTATTAAAAAAAGCAGTTGTGCGACAAAAATCCTGTTTTTAGAATTAATTTATCTAAATCCCAACCTTGGACTTGTGGCTTGAAGATAACAATTTAAATCTTTTCCTGTTTTTGAGAAAAAAAAAAAGTATAAAAAAAAGGGAACCAAATATAAAAAAAAAAAAAGTGTGGTTTCCTACAAAGAGTTTGCTGCAGTTTGGGCTTCCGAGATTTAATTAATTATTTTAATTATTTTCTATAAAACAATTAATAGATCGATAGCCTTTTATTTTTGCTGATTGCTAGTTTTTATTATTAGCATTAATTTCATGATTAGTGCTTTCTCTTTTGGAACTGTTGTAAATTTATAGTTTTATTTTTGCAGTAGAGTCGTAATATTTATTAGCTCTATTTATTTATTATAGCATGGATGATGCTACATCTGCAAAATCAAAACCATTTGATGGAACAAATTTCCGTCGATAGCAGAATCAAATGCAATTCTGGCTCACCACTTTGGGATTAATCTTAGCTATTTCTGATCCAACCGAGATGACCTCGAATCTAGGTCATACTAAGACACCTCTGCTGTAAATCACCGTTGGGGTTCAAAGAAGTACACCAGTAGTCTCTCCCACTACAGTGGCCACACCATCCACACCTCTCCCCTCTTCTGACACAACTAATTATCACTGTCAGACATTGTTTGAAAAGGCATGCCTGAGGCGCCCACGTCAGGTGAGACGAGAGGCGCGTCTCAGGTGCGCGCCTCGCAATAATTAAGTTTTCAAGGAGTTTTTATTCAAGTTTTCGAATTGTCGGATTTTGAATTTGCATATTATACTTTAACCCAATAAGATACTTAAAAAATATTAAAAAAAATCTAAAAAAATTCAAGTTTTTGGATTATCGGGTTTTGAATTTGCATTTTATACTTTAAACCCGATAAGATACTTAAAAAAATCTTGAAAGAAACCCAAAAATTCCCTAAAAAAATCAGCTGCTCGCACCTTCCTCTCCTTTTCTTGTTCTCCCACATCCTCTCTCTGTTGAGCATCCAACAGCAACTATGCTAGAAGCAGGAAGCAGTGGCAGCAAACCAGCGATGGCCAAAATAAGCAACCAGCAACAGCAGCAGGAGGAAAACAAGAAGCAGTAGCAACGTCAACAAGAACATCAAATTAAACTATATGCATGCGTTTTCTTTACTTTTTGATGGTTATTTTGAGATTTTTTTAATATAGAACATTAAATTAAATTAGGCTTAGTAAAAGTGCGCCTCGCCTTCTTGAGGCGCGCGCTCCGCAGTGCGCCTCGCGCCTAGTCTCCAGAAGTGTCTTGTGACTCTCCGCGCCTCGCATCTTTTTAAACACTGCTGTCAGAACAAAATATTAAGTGCTTTAAGTGAAAAATTATATGACATATATTGTCATATTACTTCAGCCAAAGAAATATGGAAAATCTTAGATGCTAAATATGGTCAATCAGATCCTAGACAAAAAAGATTTAAAGCTTATGATTTTATAAAGAATGGTAGAAAATAAATCCATAATTGATCAGTTAAATGAATTTGAATTAATAGTAGAACAACTTAGGTCTAGTGACGTGACCTTAGATGAAAATTACGTTGTAGCTAGTCTAATTGATAAATTACCACTATCTTGGTCAACTCACCTCTACAACCTAAACCATATTCAAGGTGAATTAACTTTGAATTATGTCCTAAACTCTATTAGGGTTGAGGAGAAAAATAGAACAAAAGATAAAAAAGAAGAAAAACAATCTGTGATAAATAATTTGGAAGAAAATACCAAATTAAGGAAAAATCAAAATAGAAATAATTTCAATAAAAAGAGAACATTTAATAAAAGGTGATTCAATTATAATAATAACAATAATATTAGGAATAATAATAATAATAATAATAATAAAAAAAGAACTCGCGCTGAGAGGAATAGTAGGGGTCGGTGCTACTACGTGTGTGGCAGGACGAACCATATCGCCAAGAACTGTTTCTACAAGAAGACGTCTCCCCCAGCATCAAAACGAAGAACATCAAATACTGGGCAGCCTCAAGTTAATATGCTGACTGTTGGACCCAGTACCACTGAGACGTCATCCAGGTTTCTTTCTTTTTTTTCGAAATAATATGACCTTAGATGCTAATGACTGGTGGATTGACACCGGGGCTAATGTGCATGTGTGTGTTGATCGCTCTTGGTTTTCCATCTATCAGGTCTCAAGTGGAGGAACTGTGACTTTGGGCACATACGCTACAGCAAACATGTTGGGAATTGGTCGAGTGGGTTTGAAGTTGTCTTCTGGCAAGACTTTGACCCTTCACAATGTCTATCATGTGTCGAAGATTAGAAGAAACCTAATAAATGGATCCCTACTTGTACAGAGAGGTTTTAAATTAGTTTTTGAATGTAATAAACTTGTAATTAGGAATACATTTTGTAGGAAAAGAATTTTTATGTAATGGTTTGTTTAAGTTGAATGTAAATTTCTCCGCATGTAAATACAAATTCTCATGTTTTGAATGTTGAGTGCTCTTCCCAAATTTGGCATCCCAGACTTGGACATATAAATTTTAAATCATTAAGTAATATGATGAAATTAAATTTAATTCCACAAGTAGAAATAAATAAGAAAATATGTCAAATATGTGTACAAGCTAAACTTCCTCGACAACCCTTCAAAAGCGTAGATAGACTCTGATTTACTCGATTGGTTCATAGCAATGTATGTGATACAAGTCGAGTATCTCGAGGAGGAAATAAATATTTTGTAACATTTATAGATAACTTTTCCAAATATTGTTATGTATATTTAATGAAAACTAAGAATGAATTATTAAATAAATTTAAAGTATATAAAGCTGAAGCTGAAAATCAAACACAATAAAATAAAATTTCAGATCCTATCAAGGAGGAGAGTACACATCTAATGATGTCACATCATTTTGCCAAGAGCATGGCATCATACATATGGTAACTGCTCCATATTCACCTCAATCAAATGGGGTAGCTGAAAGGAAAAATAGAACTTTAATGGATATGGTAAATTCAATGATATTAAATTCAGATGTACCTGAAAATTTGTGGGAAGGAGCATTAATTTCTACCTCTATAATTTTAAAGAGAGTCCCTCTAAAATATACTAATAAAACGCCATATGAGCTATGGAAAAATAAAAAACCTAATTTAAATTTTCTTAAAGTGTGGAGGTGTTTAGCAAAAGTAAAAATACCTGAAATTAAAAGAAACAAAATAAGACCTAAAACAGTTGATGCATTTTTTGTAGGATATGCAACAAATAGCAATGCAAATAGATTTTTAGTAATTAATTCTGAAATAAGTGAAATATAAAATAATACAATTA
This sequence comes from Ananas comosus, assembly GCF_001540865.1. NCBI lineage: Eukaryota > Viridiplantae > Streptophyta > Magnoliopsida > Poales > Bromeliaceae > Ananas > Ananas comosus. The sequence continues at coordinate 5,883,205 of NC_033642.1, read as the reverse complement.
TAGAGTCTAGAGATGCAATTTACTTTGAAGATAAATTTTCATATAAAATTAATATAAATAATAATATACAGACAAATAATCAAATTTCAAATACAAGAATTAGACCTAGAGATCAAAATGTAGATGAAGAACGTGAGCCTAGAAAAAATAAAAGAGCAAGAATACCTAAATATTATGGAGAAGACTTCTATATATTGCTATTAGAAGAGACACCTACAACTTGTGAAGAAGCAATGAAATCCATAGATACTGAATTTTGGAAAGAAGACATAACAAATGAAATTCGACCAATTAGAGAAAATCAAATTGGACTTTAAATGATTTACCTCCAGGATGTAAACCAATAAGTTGTCAATCGATATCTAAAAAGAAATTAAGACCATAAGGTACTGTAGAGAAATATAAAACTAGTTTAGTAGCAGAGGGATTTACCCAAAAATCTGGAGTTGATTATTTTGACATTTATGCTCCAGTAGCTAGAACTACAACAATTAGAACTCTATTAGCTCTAGCATCAATTTATAAATTAATTAAACATCAAATGGATGTTAAAACCACATTTTTAAATAGATAATTAGAAGAAGAAATCTATATGGTGCAGCCAAAAGGATTTATAATGCCAGGCCAGGAAAATAAAGTATGCAAGTTAAGTTGATCTTTATATGGCCTCAAGCAAGCTCCTAAACAATGGCATGAAATGTTTGATAACTTAATAATTTCAAATGGATTTGAAACTAATATGTCCGACGAATGTGTTTATAGTAAAAGAATAAGGATCAAGTTGTAATCATGTGCTTATATGTTGATGATATATTAATATTTGGAACTAATATGGATGTGATCCTTATTCTTTTACTATAAACACATTCGTCGGACATATTAGTTTCAAATCCATTTGAAATTATTAAGTTATCAAACATTTCATGCCATTGTTTAGGAGCTTGCTTGAGGCCATATAAAGATCAACTTAACTTGCATACTTTATTTTCCTGGCCTGGCATTATAAATCCTTTTGGCTGCACCATATAGATTTCTTCTTCTAATTATCTATTTAAAAATGTGGTTTTAACATCCATTTGATGTTTAATTAATTTATAAATTGATGCTAGAGCTAATAGAGTTCTAATTGTTGTAGTTCTAGCTACTGGAGCATAAATGTCAAAATAATCAACTCCAGATTTTTGGGTAAATCCCTCTGCTACTAAACTAGTTTTATATTTCTCTACAGTACCTTATGGTCTTAATTTCTTTTTAGATATCGATTGACAACTTATTGGTTTACATCCTGGAGGTAAATCATTTAAAGTCCAATTTGATTTTCTCTAATTGGTCGAATTTCATTTGTTATGTCTTCTTTCCAAAATTNTTTTTAATTATGCTCTCTCTCTAACTTATACTCTCTCTCCCTTTTTTCTAAAAAGATGTTGAAACTTTTGGTAACATTATCTAAAATTAATTAAACTAATTAATTAATTAATTGTATATTTTTTGCAATATTAAATAACATGGCTAATTAATATTACTATGCGAACCAAATACAGGAATTCCACATTCTTAGTAATAGGATGAATAGGAATAAGATTCTCGGATATCTTTTATTCCTAGTAATCTTTCATAAATGCGAACCAAACGCACCCTTAAAGAAAAATACCGATAATCCCGTTTGTATTGATAGATATGCTCAAATCATAGGGTCATTGGGATTTTCAATTAATTTTACTAGACCCGATTTAGTTTTTGTTGTAAATAGGCTAAGTAGATATTATATAATCCAAGTAGAGAGCACTGCGTGGCACTTGAAAGAGTATTTGCTTATATCAGAGGCACTCTTTCATATGCATTACATTTTAGTGGTTATGCTTCAGTCTTAAAGGGCTATAGTAATGCAAATTGGATCAGTGACACCGTAGATGTCAACTCCACAACTGGATATGTATTTATTTTAGGTGGTGCAGCAATCTCGTGGAAATCAACTAAACAAACAGTAATAGCTAGAAGTACTATGGAATCAGAAATGATTGCACTTAACCTTACCGTTAGTGAGGCAAAATGACTAAGAGAATTCCTACATCATATTCCACTTGGTGAACATCCAATTCCACCAATATCAATACATTGACTGTAAAGCAATTATTGATAAATGTGCACAGAAAATTCAAAAGTAAAGATGAGTCGACATATGAAAATGAGACATAAATATATTAGAGGGTTAATAAACAAAAATGATATTACTATCATTTGTGAGATCCATAAAGAATATTGCTGATCAACTGACTAAAGGTTTATCTAGGGCATTGGTCCTAGAGTTGTCGAGGGGGATGAGGGTAAGCCCACAATAGAAGTCATTGGCGGTGGGAACCCTACCTAAATGGTAATGGGTAGAAACAAACTGAATGTATGAACTAATGTGATGAGCACCACTTTATATTTTCCTATCCCTGTGGCGACAGTGCTCAAATTACAAAAGATAAGGGATGAGGAAGAGCTAAGCTCTAAATGGTTCAGAGACCCATGAGGCAGGGTGTTACCTTACCTACACCCTTATTAGGACCTACTACGGCTTCATTTAGGATTGCGGGGAGATTGCGGGGAGATTGCGTTACGTGTTATGAAAAAGTACGTCGGAAAAATACCCTATTTATTTTCATACGTAATATTGCGTTCCGCATATCGCGATAAGTCAGTTACGATATATTTTCTGCAGTTACACCGGAGAACGCAAAAGCATATCCTATATGCTTTTACCCCAACTCCATTTTATTTAATAGCGTTAGATGGACCTCAATACCAAACTAAGCCTAAGTGTATGGAGTCGTGAGGCTGTGACTATGGAATTTGGGCTAATTCCTAGAACATAGATGATTCGATACATGCGCATGGCCATTAAAAGCACACATATGCTATGAACGAAACCGGCTGTACTGTGTGCATGATTTGTAGAAATCCGTTTCACCGGCCCGATTCAAGGCCTAGTCCATCGAATGCTCGTGGATGTATACAATCAACACTAAGCTAAGGTTCAAACTGAAAGGTACCTATAGCCGAATGCAAAGTATAAAGATCTCAACTAATTTTGATGGCTTTTAATTTTTTATATTTATTAATGGTTTTGATTGTTTATATGTTTTCGATGTTTGAGAAGTTTTTTTTAATTGAATTTTAAATTAAGCGGAGGAATGTTGGAATCAGTTTAATTTATAAGATTTGATTTAAATCTAATTGATAATTGAAGGATTTAATTTAAAATTTAATCTAAATATAATATATTTAACATGAGAAAATTGGACCCACGTAATTCCCTCTCTCTCCTCTAACCGGAAAAAGAGGTAACGTATCCCACTTTCTCACGAGATGTGGGATCGTGGATTCCGCTTTACCAGAGCATCCCACAACGGTTCTTTGGACCGTCGACTTATTATAAAACAGAGGAATAAAAAGACAGATAGATACAAGATTCTAACTAACAGATTTTTTTTTTTCTGTCGTTCCTTCTTTCTCTACTCTATCTAAGTTTATTTTGTAAAGTTAAGATTTTGAAAGCCGGATTGATGTTCAATCAAGCACTCCTTTGAGACCGTGCAATCAAGGAGATCGGGATAATCCAAGGTGTTGTATGGCTAGAACAACTAGCAGGAGACTCGTGGAGGGCTAAAGTTATTGTAAGACAATGCATCCCACGCCTCACGAGACTATTTCCCAAAACCTTTTTTTCTTTTAATTTAGTTTTGTCTTTAATTTAATATTTATTTGTCAGTAGATTTAATCAAAAATCTGTGAAATTAAATCAAATTCCAGAATTTATCCCAACAAGGAAAGCTATAAGAACATACGCACCTTGGTCCTGGAAAAAACAGCAACTATATCAGGATCCCCCTCAAGAAGCGTCCTGATTCTCCCGGTCGTCGCGATCACGACATGCGACCGCCTCGCCAGGCCCCGTGCCTCGCCGATGGAGTCGAACCCTCCGATGGCGACCATGCACTGCAGGTTGAGCGGCGAGCCCAGGGCCCGGAAATGCTCCGCGAGCTCGCGCGTCGGAGTGAGGACGAGGGCGAAGACGCCGAAGGGGTCCTCGGCGAGGCGGTGGAGGATGGGGAGGGCGAACGCCGCGGTTTTGCCGCTCCCCGTTTGGGCGATGCCGAGGACGTCGTCGCCGGCGAGGATGCGGGGGATGAAGCAGAGCTGGATGGGGGTGGGGCGCCGGATCCCGAGCTCGCGGCAGGTGGCGACGGCCCACTCGGCGAGGCCGACGCCGGAAAAGGAGGCGGCGCCGCCTCCCGCACCCGCGGAGCAGTCGGGATCGGGATCAGAGTCGCCCGTGGTCGGTGTCGATCGAGAGGGTGGGATTGGGGGGTGGTGTAGAGAGGTTAGGGTTTTGGGTTTGAGGAGGAGGAGGCAGGGGTTTGGATTTGCGTTTGTTGGAGGAGAAGATGCGGCGGAACGGTCTCTCCACAGAGCTTGCTGGTTCTTCCAGGAGTCCAGGGGAAGAGCGAAAGACAGAGAGAGCATAAGTTCCACGGGTTTAAAAGCCACAGTTATAAATTACAATTTAATTTATAAGTTTTAATTTTTAAATTAAAAATTTTCAAATTTTAAATTTAAAAATTTTAATTTTAATTTTAATTTTTAAATTTTAAATTGGCCAATTTGTATAAAAAATTCACAAGTTTTAAGTTTTCGCAAAACTGGGCGTCTTTTTCGATTTTGCAGATTTGATCTGAATTTTCAACAAACTAACCAAAATATCGTTATACATTTTTCTCTTTTTTTTTATTCTAACGTTTTTTTTTTTTTTTTCTCACCGAAGAAGNCCCCCGCACCTCGTGCCCTTGCCCGCGTACGCCCCGCCCTCCTCGCCTCCGATCATGCCTAGGCCGCACCGCGATTCCTTTTTTTTTTTCCTCTCCGACTCTCTCCACCCGCCGTCCCCACCACCGGTGCCGGCAACAAAGAGGAAGTGCTTTTTGGGGCACAGAAGCACGCCGGCGAGGAAGGGAGAGAAAAATAATTGCACTCCGATGAGGGCGATGGTTGCGATAGAGGGCAAGGAAGGGTCGTGACCAAAAAAATTATAAAGAGAAAGAAAATAAGAATAATAAAAAATAAAAATAAAAATAAAAATACAAATAATTTCTACAGGAAAAACCAAAAATTATAGAAGAATGAAGAAGAAAATGAAATTGCACTTTTAAAATAAAATTACATAGTTTAAAAAAAAAATTTGCACTGTTTTAGATCAAAGTTACACTCTTTGAGACAAAAATTACACTCTTTGGGATGAGAGTTATACTCTTTAGGCGAAAGTTGCACTATTTGGATGAAACACTATTTGGATGATATTTACACCATTTCTTATTCTCTTCTTCTTCCTCCTCCTTCTTCCCCTTTGTTTTCTTATCCTCTTCCTCCTTCCTCCTCCACCTTCTCCGCCACCGTCGCCATCAAGCACCCCTCGCGCCACCGCCCCCCTTCTCTGCCGTCGCCGCCACCCTCTTCTCCCCATAAATTTTTATACAATGAGTAATCTTCTAGAGAAAGCAATGAACTTTACTTTACTATATCACTTAGGCTTAATTTGGTATTGAGGCCTATCAAACGCTATTAGATAAAATGGAGTTGAGGAAAAAGCATATAGGGATATGCTTCTGCGTTCTCCGATGGGACCGCAGAAAATATATCGTAACCGACTCATTGCGATATGCAGAACGCAATATTACATACGGAAACAAATACAGTATTTTTCCAACGTACTTTCTCACCGCACGTAATGCAATCTCCCCGCAATCCCAAACGAAGCCTTAATCTATATTGGCAAATAAGAATGAAGAAGGATTAGTAAATTACCTCCCCAGTAGCAATTGTTATCTCCGAGAAGATGAACTAAACGGGGCTCGAAGAAACATGAATGAATGCCAAACATTGCTGCAGAGTTGTACACGTTTCTCTTCAAAGTACAATTTACTGTGACCATTTTGGTCGAAACTTCAATATTGTCCGTACCCTCTCCAGCGTAGAAGTTACTCATTTCCAAACTCTATGCCGAAAAAAGAAAGTCTAGTTAGAATAAACTATCCATATAAGTAGTCACTATCTCATTACCAACATTTCACCCGAGAGAGATTAGTTAAGAATATAAGAATGATCGAGCGAAAAACTTGGAAGTTTCGTCAACAAAGCTCAATCTTATTAAGCAAATGATCAAGGGGGGCGGTGGCGCCGGCGGAGAAGGGAGCGGCGGCGCGAGGAGCGCTTAACAGTGACGGTGGCGGAGAAGGTGGAGAAGGACAAGAAAACAGAGGGGAAGGAGGAGGAAGAAGAAGAAAATAAAAAAATGGTGCAAATTTCACCCTAATAGTGTAACTTTTGCCTAAAGAATGTAACTCTCATTTCAAATAGTGTAATTTCTGTCTCAAAGAGTGTAACTTTCATCTAAAACAGTGTAAAATTTTTTTCAGACGATGTAATTTTATTTTAACATTGCAATTTCATCATCTTCTTTTTTTCTATGATTTTTTTTCCTGTAGAAAAAAATATTTTTTATTTTTATTTTTTATTATTCTTATTTTCTTTCTCTTTATAATTTTTTTTTGTCACGCCCTCTCCCTTGCCCTCTATCGCAACCATCGGTCTCGCCGGAGTGTAACTATTTTTCTCCCTCTTCCTAGCCGGCGTGCTTCTGGGCCACGAGAAACACTTTCTCTTTGTCACCGGCGGCGGCGGTGGGGACGGCGGGTGGAGGAGGGTCAGAGAGAAAAAAAAAAATGTCACGGCCTCGACGGGGTAGGAGGCGAGGAGGGCGGGGCGTGCGCGGGCGATGGCGAGGGCGTGAGTGGCAGAGGAGGGGGGCCGTTTCCGCGTCCGCCTTCGCCGACTTCTTCAGCGAGAAAAAAAAGAACGTGAGAAAAAAAAAAAAAGAAGAGAGAAAAATGTGTAAGGGTATTTTGATCACTTTTGTCACGCCCCGAGCTTCGCCTATTTGGTCAGATTCGGGCACGTCAACAGACGCCGAACGAACAGCACCTCCCCTGTCTGTCCAAGGCTCCAACAACAAGTATAATTAAGCAATTCAAATAATGAGATTTGCAATTATACAAGGCTTCAACGAGGGCAAGCAACAACAAGTAGTGAAAGCTCTAAGCTACTATATACAACCACATACATAATATTTGATTACATTTTAACCAAATATAAGTAAACTAAATCTATTACATTCATTCTCTTTGCATTCATGATTCTTTTACATCACATAGTCATTCGCCCAAATTACAAGATTCTTTACATCTTTACATCACTTGATCAACATAACAAAAGTTGATACATAAACAAAATGGAAATGACTATAGTCCGATGGCCACTAGTTATGGCGCTAAACCCTTGCCTCGATCCTCCGTCGCCCTGCTCGCGCTCGGATTTTTAGGGTTAGTGGTGTGAAAACTACAACGAAGTTTCCAGTGGGTTCGACCGCCGACCTCGCCGACTTACCCACTAGGTCTATTCAGGCATATGTATTTCAAAGAAAGAAAATAGCAAACCATACTAATGCTAATACTATGCCTGCAAAAAACTATCAACAAATAGATAATCATATGTATGATGAATATGCATGCATGCTTTTCCACGTTTACTTTGGCTTATACCCAATTAAACCGGTTAACATTTGTTAACCCCAACAACTCACAACCCAAAATCCCTATCATTCGGGGAGGCTCCAAGCACTACCACCCAAGGGACCGTCTTCGAGGACCGCGCTCCCTGTGGTGACAATACCGGAACGCACCGCTTTAGGGGGAGCTACCATGTCACGCCCCAAGCCCGCTACTAATTTGGCCCGGTTCGGGCGCGTCGAACAGACGCCGGACGGACAGCACCTCCCCTACCCGCCCAAGGCTCGACAACAGATCATGTACAAGAATTTGCCCAGGAATTTAATTCAATACATACATGATCACAAAGAGCACAACTAGTGCTAACAAGTAAGAGCAAGATACAAGTATTCCATAAAGTAATTAAAGAGAGATATGTCTATCTATTACATCCATTCAACCATTCTTTTACATCAAGTTTACATTTTTGTAACTTGCAAAATAGATATATATACAATAATCCTCCAAAATACATAAGCAACTCCCAAAGTATAAATACATCTCAGGGTACTCTAATGCATAGGAAGCTGCTATCTGACTAGGGCGCTATGCCCTTACCACGGTCCTCTGCCGGTGCTCTCTCGCTAGGCCGTGCAACAAAGTAGGGTGAGAACTATATAAATATAGTTCCCAGTGGGTTCGGCCACCGACTCCGCCGATCTCCCCACTAGGTCTAAGCAGGCATAAGCAGGTAGATAGATAGATAGATATCCAAAACTGTATTGATGCATATTGAAAGAATTGCAAAACTCTACTATGCCTTGGGATTCAAGAATGAACAAGATAGCCATGCATTCGCTAACATGCTATAATACCAACATCAGTATGGATGCAACTCTACTATGCTCAATATGCACAATATGCCAAATTTGCATAATTCTCTTGAGTTTATTACCCAATCATTTGGCTGGCCCATAGGCGTGTCCTCAACTCACATCTCAAATCCGTCTATGAAGGGGGACTCGAACCACCCGAGGGACTGTCTGCGGGACCCCACATAGGTTATCCCTTGGGACCCCCACATAGACTATCCCAATCGATTCACGTGCCAAACTCCGGAGCGCACTACTTGTGCGGAGCGGCCGCCACAAGCGCTGAACAAACAATGTGAGTATAATCTATTTCTCATCCAATGAGGAGATCTAGTCGCTAGGACTATCATGCCACAAGTGTTCTTTAACACTAAATTCTAATGTCACTCGTCAAGTTGTTTACTTGGTATACATGCCACTCATCATAATGCAATGTCTCGACTATTCTAGTTATGTATCATCATATTCAACCATGCAAGATCAAGTTATTGTTTATCTCTATAGGGTTCTATGTCACAAAGCTCATTCTCACGCATTCCTAAGTTCACATGCCAAGCCTACTATGCCGCAATACAAAGGAATGTGCAAGAGTAGTAAAGTAAACATTTAAACACCCTACTATGCATGATGCTATATGAAATATAATCAACATAAAAATACTTAGACATAGGGAGAAGCCCAGTTGCTTCGGGATAGACACCCCCCACCTCTTGGGTAATGTCGCGATGCTAGGTACTCGATTTCACGATCCTTGGTCGCCGCCTTTGCTCTTCGGGTCAACATGAAGCCCCGAACACTTGTTTCGGCTATATCTTCGCACCCGCTCGACGAATGCTCAATCCGTCGGTTCCCACGCGTTTAGACATCTAGCAATTAGGTTTACATATGATCAAGTTAGATCAAAACCCCTTACTTCCAAAAACCCCAATTTTGGAGCCCTAGGTTTAACCCAATGCAAAAATCCCCTTCTAGCTTCAAGGTTCAAGCATAAAGCTTCTATTTGGCATCCAAAAGATCCAACAGAACCAATTCTAGAAGATAAAAACCCATAAAAATGGTTCTACGATGAAAGCTCTCATGAGCTTACCTCTATAGCAAGCTCCAATGGTGGAGAGGAAGAAGAAGATGCCAAGGATCCTTTTCCTAGCTTGCTCCTCCACCAAATCCTCCTCCTTTTTCACCTTCTAGAGAGAGAGAGAGAGAGAGTTTAGAGAGAGAGGGAGCTAGGGCTTGGGTGAGAAATGAGAGAAAAAGAGAGTGTTTTCTCTTCTATACCCCCAACTCAAGTCACAATTGCAGTTTAGCCCCTCCACTTTACTTCTCTTGACCTGCCCAGACTGGGCACTTTTCGTGCTCGGGGACCAGTCTGTCCCTAGAGGGACCGGTCCCCGAGAGCACCTCTCTTAGGCAGAAGCTCGCTGCCAGCTTCTACGCATACAGGGACCGGTCCGTCCCTACCAGGGACCGGTCCCCGAGAGTGGAACTCTCGGGACTTAGCCAATTTTTCTTCTTTCTCGCTGGATACGCGTACGGGGACCGGTCCTTGCCTTAGGGACCGGACCTTCAAGGACCGGCCCCTTTCAAGGGACCGGACCCCGAGAGCAGACATTGCGAGCAGAATTTTCTGCCGCATTACTAGCTTACGTGGACCGGTCTCTCCCACCAGGGATCGGTCCCCGAGAGCAAAATCTGCCAAGTGCAGATTTCTGCACAACTTGCTCTCGGGGATCCACTACAATGCACTTTTCGCATTTTTGACTTCTTCGGCCTTTCCGAAGCATTCCCACTCGACAATTAATCGATTCTGAACGAAGTCCAACTTTCGGATTTCGAGAATTCACTTCCTTACATCTTCCCCTACTTAAAAGGAGTTTCGCTCTCGAGCTCCCAAGTGGCTTCACGATCATCGTGATTGCTCCACCGGACCTTGACATAAGAAATCTTACGATTTCGCAATTTGCGCACCTCCCGCACAATAATTGACACCGGGAACTCCTCATAGCTCAGATCTTCTTGAAGTTCTGGCGGTTTGTATAGCATCGCGTGCTCGGGGTTGTGAATATACTTGCGAAGGTTGGAGACGTGGAACACACTATGAACATCTGCAAGCTGTGGCGGCAACGCGAGCCAGTAAGCTACCGCTCCAATACGTTCCAACACTTCGTAAGGTCCAATATATCGAGGACTCAACTTCCCTCGAACCCCAAACCGCCTTACACTCCTCATAGGTGAAACCTTCAGAAATACGCGGTCTCCAACCGTGAATTCTATTTCTCGGCGGCATTTATCTGCATAGCTTTGCTGTCTAGACTACACCGTGAGCAATCTCTGTCGAGCGAGGCGAACTTTCTCCTCCGCCTCCCGCAAGACATCGGGGCCTATCTCTACACGCTCACCTACATCACCCCAGTGCACAGGAGATCGACACTTCCGCCTGTAGAGGACTTCGAACGGTGCCATCTCAATACTAGCTTGGTAACTATTGTTGTAGGCGAACTCGGCCATAGGTAGTGACTTGCCCAACTACCCTTATAGTCAATGACACACGCTCACAACATATCCTCCAGAATCTAGATAGTTCTTTCGGACTGCCCATCTGTCTGAGGATGAAACGCTGTACTGAAATTGAGCCGTGTGCCAAGGGCTTCCTGCAGGTTTTTTCAAAAGTGTGAAGTGAATTGGGGGTCTCGATCCGATACAATTGATTTCGGCACCCCACGCAATCTCACTACTTCATTAAGGTACACCTGCGCCAACTTATCACTCGACCAGGTAGTGTGGATTGGTAAAAAGTGTGCAGATTTCGTCATACGGTTCACAATAACCCAGATCGCATCGTGGCCGCCCAAACAACGAGGTAATCCAACCACGAAGTCCATAGCTATATCTTCCCACTTCCGCTCCGAAATGGGTAAACTCTGCAGCTTCCCTGCAGGATATCGGTGCTCTGCAACTTGCTGACACACCAGACATTGCGCTACATAGCGCCCAATGTCCGCTTTCATTCCCGGCCACCAGTACTATATCTTTAGATCTTGGTACATCTTGGTGCCGCCCGGGTGAATACTGTAAGGAGTCTGATGAGCTTCTTGCAAGATCAACTTTCGAACCTCCTCGTTCTCCGGTACACACCACCAGTTTCGGAACTGGAGCGCACCATCGGCGTCTATGCCGAAATCACCACCACGCCGACTCTCGATGTTGCGCCGTACCTTTTGGAGATTAGGGTGCACAGATTGCAGATTTCTAATCCTCTCCAACAAGGTCGGTTGGACAACGAGAGCCATTAGCATAGCCGGAACCCCGGGAGCCACTATCTCAAGATCCAATCGTTTCATCTCTTTGCATAGAGGACTCTGAGTCGTGACTTTCTGCGCGAGGTTCTCTACCGACCTTCGGCTAAGGGCATCGGCGACTGCATTCGCCTTTCTCGGGTGATAGAGAATTGTGACATCATAATCCTTCAGTAGCTCTAACCACCGCCCTTGCCGCATATTCAGTTCCTTCTGTGTGAACAGATATTTCTGACTCTTGTGGTCAGTATATATTTCACAACGCGCGCCATACAAATAATGTCTCCACAACTTAAGAGCAAACACCACTGCGGCTAACTCCAAGTCGTGGATAGGGTAGTTCTTCTCGTAGCTCTTTAACTGACGGGACGCATACGCGATCACCTTCCCGTTTTGCATCAGAACACACCCCAATCCCAAATAGGACGCGTCGCTATACACCACGAAGTCTTAACCCTGCACCGGTAACGCGAGCACCGAAGTCGAAGTTAGCCTCTCCTTCAATTCTTGGAAACTCCGGTCACACTCGACGCTCCAAACGAACTTGGTGCCTTTCTGAGTAAGACGGGTAAGTGGAATTACAATCTTCGAGAATCCTTCCACAAACCGTCTATAATAGCCCGCTAAGCCAACAAAGCTTCGGACTTCTGTAACATTAGTCGGGCGAGGCCAATCCTTTATTGCCTCGACTTTCCTCGGGTCAACGGAGACTCCGCCCTCGGAAATAACATGCCCAAGAAATGCAACTTCTCGAAGCCAGAAGTCACACTTTTTCAACTTAGCATATAACTTCTTCTTCCGAAAGATTTGAAGTACCTTTCTCAAGTGCTCGACATGATCCTCCATACTGCGAGAATAGACCGGGATATCGTCTATGAAAACTACGACGAACTGTTCCAAATACTCCCAGAAGACACGGTTCATCAAATCCATGAACGCTGCCGGGGCATTCGTGAGCCCGAATGGCATAACCGTGAATTCATAGTGCCCGTACCGTGTGCGGAATGTAGCCTTCTGCACATCCTCCGGCTTAATCTTTAACTGATGATAGCCTGACTGGAGGTCTATCTTCGAGTACACACTCGACCCCTGCAACTGATCAAACAGGTCATCGATTCGGGGTAACGGGTACTTGTTCGTGATCGTGACCTTGTTCAACTCGCGATAGTCTACACAGAGTCGGAACGATCCGTCCTTCTTGTGCACGAATAATACTGGGGCTCCCCACGGCGATACACTCGGCCGGATAAACTCTTTGTCAAGGAGCAGTTGAGCCCTTAACTCCTTTAATTCCGCTGGCGCCATTCGATACGGAGCCTTTGAAATCGGCGCGGTCCCGGGAATCAAGTCTATCACGAACTCGATCTCCCGATCAGGCGGTATCCCCGGTAACTCTGCGGGGAACACGTCCGGGAACTCCCGTACCACCGACAACTCCTCGAGTGCCGGAGCCACTCGATCAACTTCTATAACGGTCGCCAAATAAGCTGCGCAACCGCGGCTGACTAGTTTCCTTGCCCTCGTCGCCAACACCGTCGCGGTGAAGCACGAGCTCTTACACGCCTTGTACGTGAACTCTTCTTGTCCCGGTTCACGAAACGTGATCACTTTGCTCTTGCAATCAATCGTCATGTAGTACTTTGAGAGCCAGTCCATGCCCAATATGACGTCGAACTCTTTCAACTTCTTGAGCACCAACGTACGGATTGGCATTATCCAGTCACCTATTTGTACTGGACACACCGGACACTTCGTGTAAATATGAAGTGCAGGCCTAGGGCCCTCTACTCGCCACATGCTATCACTCGCTTGAATCTCTATATCACGCATGCGTGCGAATGATCTACTTATGAATGAGTGTGTGGCACCTGTATTAAACATAGCTCTGGAGCGAACTCCGTTAATTAAAACCATACCTGCCACAACATCATGCTGCTCCGCTTCGACGGGCTCCTCGGCTTGGGCCTGAGCGGCGAATACCCGTCCGCTCGGCGCTGATTGAGTAACCTCGGGCTGATGCGGCGCCATCACGCATCCAGCCGATATGGCAGTAGGGGGAGCTCCTCCATAATGCGCCGGAGTCGCTGGAGTTGACGCAATTGACGGGGTAGGCGGGGCCCTCGCTGGACAGTTGCGGCTCAAGTGCCCTTCTTGTCCACAGTTGTAGCACTTGCCTTGACGTTGCCTACATTGCGGCGCTCTGTGGCCCCCGTCCCGCAAATAGTGCACTGCTGCGACCCACGACTCCACGACTGTATGCGCAGATGCTTCGGGGGCTTCTTGGAACTCGATTGTCCCCCCGAACCACCGCCTTGACGCTTCTTTCTTCTGTCCTTGGACTCGGCCAACATCTCGCACTTCTCTCGAACATGGGCGTCACCGTGCTCCGCCCAAAGTGCTCGTTTCACTTATTTCCACCAACTTTCGCCGTCTTCTCGAGACAATGAGTGGCGAGGTTCACCTTGTCCTTTTCCAGTGTATAAAGATCCTGTAAAAGGGTTTCCATTGAGTCGATCCACAACTCGACTATTGACGGCTCCACCTTCCCCCCTTCGAAGATTGGCGAGTTGAACTTCTTGAATCTCATAAGAGCCGTCAACGCACGCTCTCGCTCCACTTCCTCAGCCGCCGCATCGGGTGTTGCCGTACCCGAAGCCGCCGGAAGCACACTTGCCAGCGGGGGACATGCCGCCACCGGAATTGCTGCCACTCCCTCACCCTCTGCCGCCTCAGGCACGTGCACCGAGGGTGTAGGAGGATTACGACCTTCGGTCGCCGTCGCAGCCGTTGCTGCAATTTGCCGCTCCATCAGCTCCTGGAGCCGATCAAGGCGGTGCCGGAACCGTTCTGCGCGTGTAGCGTCTTGGAGACATTAGTTCCTGAAACGCAGCAACCGGGTCAATTAACTTAACCCATCAACCCATTCGCGATTACCGAAATTACGCGACTTAACATTAAAATCAGGCGGAAGCACACAAGTGTACTCATTCTAGACTCTTAGCGTCATATCGTCGGCCGCTGACACAACCACTTCAAGCCAAGAACTAATACCACTTGAATCCATCTCTATTCACAACTAGAGACATATCACTCTCAACTTCGACCCAATCGCATCTTCCGCCACTCGGCATAGGTTCACGTCATTCACGCACCCAAAGCCTTAAGGCTTACCAACCTAAGGTCTCCTAGGTCCATCCTAGACTTCTTTTTTTTCTTGCTCTTAACTTGCTCTGATACCATAAATATCTGTCACGCCCCGAGCCCGCTACCAATTTGGTCCGGTTCGGGCATGTCGAACAGACGCCGGACGGACAACACCTCCCCTGCCCGCCCAAGGCTCGACAATAGATCATGTACAAGAATTTGCCCAGGAATTTAATTCAATACATACATAATCACAAAGAGTACAACTAGTGCTAACAAGTAAGAGCAAGATACAAGTATTCCATACAAGTAATTAAAGACAGATACGTCTATCTATTACATCCATTCAACCATTCTTTTACATCAAGTTTATATTTTTGTAACTTGAAAAATAGATATATATACAATAATCCTCCAAAATACATAAGCAACTCCCAAAGTATAAATACATCTCAGGATACTCTAATGCATAGGAAGCTGCTATCTGACTAGGGCGCTATTGTCACGCCCCGAGCCCGCCTATTTGGTCGGATTCGGGGATGTCGACAGACCGCCGAACGGACAGAGTTTTTCTTGTATCGCGGATAGAGTCTCCCCTGTACGTTCAAGGCATAGCAATCAATACAATGTACGAAGTTCCAACCAGGAACACATTTCAACCAAGATTGCATTATGGAAGGTATCAAACAACATAACACATCCTATGATGTTACATGCATTCACATTCATACATTTTTACATCCCTAAGTAAAGCCGACTCAGGGTACCGCTATCTCTGGTCTCGGTGGTAGGGCGCTAACTACGGAGCTACGCCCTTTCCTCGAGCCGCCGCGCCGCTCACGTGTGTACCTGTAACACCCCAAAACAACGTGAGGTGAGAACCAACTCCATGATTCCCAGTGGGTATGGCCACCCAAGGGAAAAGCTCGACCAATAGGTCTAATGAGGCACTGCAACATGTTAGTCCAATAACATATAACAGATATTTAAACATTTATTCGATATTGAACTACATGTTATGCCTCACGATATGTGATATGAAATCCATGCAACTATGCAAGTAGATTAAATGACTTACTCTCTATCATTGTCATTCTTTATGCTATTAGCCATTCTTTATCGTAAGTCATTCTTTACTACTGGCAATTCTTTACTCTTTGACATCTTTTATTATTGATATACTTTAAGATTAGCCATTCTTTCTTAAGGTTACCTTACCTTAGCCAACTATGCCACTCGACTCGGTCTTGAGTCAATCAACTGCGGATAATCCGCACTCTGTCAGGCTCGAGGCGAAGGACGTCTCACATGCACCTTGGCCTAAAATCCATTCGACTGGGATACCGATTTCATAGCTCATAATGCATGCTTTCACACATTCCCTTTGACCTTTACCCAATTATCTCGGTTAACCCTTGTTAACCCCAAAACTCACAATCCACATATTCCGTCTACCGGGGGAGGCACTTGGCACTACCACTCGAGGGATCTTTGCCGGAGTACTCTCCCCGTGGTGTCTACACTCCGGAGTACACCGCTTGAGGAGGAGCTACTTCTCTCAAGCCGGAACCAATGTGAGTATGATCCAATTCCCAATTCGGGAATATATAGCCACAACGCCACAAATGCCACAATGACATAACCGGTTTCTACCTTGTCACATATGCCACTCTCTAGGCCACCCTTGCCATAACATAGGTTTACTTGACTCTAGATTTAATTCACAACCTATGCTCACAACCCAAGGATTATGTCACTCACCTAGATTTAATTACCTCTAGGTTCATTCTCAACCTATGTTCTTTAACACTAGGTTCACGTCCAACCTTTGTTCTTTAACACTAGGTTCATGTCTAACTTATGTTCTTTAACACTAGGTTCATGTCTAATCTATGTTCTTTAACACTAAGTGCATATCTAACCTATGTTCTTTAACACTAGGTTCATATGCCACTCGATCTAATATATAGATGTCCGCATACACAATACAACTAACATAATCCTCTATATGTTAACTTACATTTTCTAACATTATCCACATGCATCCATCTAGCATTACTATAACATGTTCATCATGCATTCATTAATAATCTTCATGTTAGTATGCTTCTCCTAGCATCATGTAGTCATGAAATTATCTAGCATTTATATAGCATGCTTCTCATGTATTCTATGATAGTCAATGCATAGCAATTATCACAAGCATATTTACTTAGNATTTTCTAACATTATCCACATGCATCCATCTAGCATTACTATAACATGTTCATCATGCATTCATTAATAATCTTCATGTTAGTATGCTTCTCCTAGCATCATGTAGTCATGAAATTATCTAGCATTTATATAGCATGCTTCTCATGTATTCTATGATAGTCAATGCATAGCAATTATCACAAGCATATTTACTTAGCTTTTACATTATGCCATTAACATGCATTCCTTTAGTGTTAACTACATGCATCATTTCAATGCCAACATGCATTATCTAGCATTTATATAGCATTTAATTCATTATGCATTTCATCTCATTGGTAGGCAATCTCAACAACATAGTATGTTTTTAAGCATTCGCAATATCACGTAAGCCTACCAATACAACTATATGCATCAATTAGAAAACCATTACTCTTAGACATATAGGCGACCTAGTCGCTTTGGTGAGCACAACCCATCTCAAATCGCTTTCCGATTGCTTGTTGACATTTGCAATCAGCCTCCCGCAGCACCCGTGTCCGGTTCGGCCCAATTTCGCTAATACTCACCAACCGTACGTCGAATCGCGGCTCCGAAAATTATAGATCTTCGGTTATGTGCCACGGTTTTACAAATCCGTTTTCATGATTTTACGATGTCGCCTCGGCCCTTCAGGTAGAAATGAAGCCTAAATGTTCGTTTCTTTAATAACTTCGCGTAACCTCGACGAATCGCCGAACCGACTTCACCAACGCGTTCGTTTACCTAGCAATTAGGTTTATAGAGGGTCAAGTTAAATCAAATCCTCATATTTTACAAAACCCCATTCGGAACCCTAACATGCAATTAACCTCCAAATAATCCAAATTAAATGGAGAAAACATGTTTAGAACACTCTAGATACTACTAGAATATCATTCATGAAGGATTTAAATAAAATCCCAAACTCTTATCAAAACGTGAACGCCGCGACGAACGTACGCTGCTCTAACGGGCGCACGAAAGCTCGATCTGTCGCCTCCAACGCGTTCGCAAGCTTGCTCTCCACCAACCCTCAAATTTTTAGAGAAAGATTTGGAGAGATGAGAGAGATCTTTAGAGAGAGAAAGAAGAGTTTCTCTCTCCTTTCCCATGCGTGCGTGAGTGGTGGGGTGGTGTGGTCGGCTGAGGAAGAAGAAAAGGTCAACACTCCTCTTTAGTCAACACCAAAATACTATTCACTCTAGGCAGTTTAAAACTGACATTTTTTGTCGGAGCCCTTCTGAATGTCCGTTTGCGCTCAAATTTGACAGACAGGCTCGGTTTTACTTAATAAGTCTAAAAAAATTTTAACATTTCAGTTTGGACCCCGTTTGGTCACCGAAAACTGTACCGAACCGTAATCTTTATCAGATAGCTTTCGAACTTTATTTTTCACCTTTCGGGTGTCAGAATGATATGAAACTTTAAATCTAGCCTCATAAAAATAATTCTGACTTATTCTCCATTTTTCATAATTTTCTGACACTGTGCATTTTCTGCTAATTTGTCTGTCCCGTTTTCAACAGAAAATTTTAAATCTCCTGTTTTCATTCCGATTTCAGCACAAGCCAATTCTGACTTATATTTTACTTCTCTAAATTCAATAAAAATAGTATCTCACACTATTTTTATTTATTTTTATTTTTTTTATATCAAAATTCGGTATGTTATAGCTATGCCCTTACCACGATTCTCTGCCGGTGCTCTTTCGCTAGGCCCTGCAACAAAGTGGGGTGAGAACTATATAAATATAGTTTCCAGTGGGTTCGGCCGCCAACTCCGCCGATCTCCCCACTAGGTCTAAGCAGGCATAAGTAGGTAGGTAGATAGATAGATAGATATCTGAAACTGTAATTGATGCATATTGAAAGAATTGCAATACTCTACTATGCCTTGGAATTCAAGAATGAACAAGATAGCCATACATTTGCTAACATGCTATAATACCAACATCAGTATGGATGCAACTCTACTATGCTCAATATGCACAATATGCCAAATTTGCATAATTCTCTTGAGTTTATTACCCAATCATCTGGCTGGCCCATAGGCGCGCCCTCAACTCACATCTCAAATCCGTCTATGAAGGGAGACTCGAACCACTTGAGGGACTGTTTGTGGGACCCCACATAGGCTATCCCAATCGATTCACGTGCCAAACTCCGGAGCGCACTACTTGTGCGGAGCGACCGCCACAAGGGCTGAACAGATAATGTCACGCCTCGCGCCCCGCCTATTTGGTCGGATTCGGGCATGCCGACAGACCGCCAAACGGACAGAGTTTTTCCTGTACGTTCAAGGGGTCGCAATCGACACAATACAAGTGGTTCCAAACAGGAACAATATTCATACAACAATTGCACAAGGAAGTATTAAAAACATAACACATCCTATGTTATTACAACCATTCATATCTCATGCATTTTTACATTCAAATCCCTTTTACATTAAGCTTCCAAATGCAATTAAGTTACTACATCATTTGTTTACAAGTTTGAATACGTCTTGTTCTTTTCATTTTTCTCTACCCCTAGGCTATGCCGACTCGGGGTACCGCTATCTCTGGTTTCTGGGGTAGGGCGCTATCTATGGAGCTACGCCCTTGCCTCGCGCCGCCGTGCCGCTCACGTGCGAACCTGTAACACTCCAAAACAATGTGGGGTGAGAACCAACTCTATGATTCCCAGTGGATACGGCCACCCAAGGAAAAAGCTCGACCAACAGGTCCAAGGAAGGCAAACACATGTTAGTCCAATAAACAGATAGATATAATATCTAAAACATGCAACTAACATTACCATGCTTTGCCTCACAACTGTAACAATGCCATGCTATATGCAATAATGCAACAATGCAACTCATGCAAATAGATTTATTGATTTTACTCATATTCTTTGCCATACATTTATCGCTAATCATTCTTTACTTATTAGCTATTCTTTAACACTTGCTATTCTTTAGCTCATATCATCTAACTCTAAGGTTTTTATTACCTTAGGTTGCAACTCATAGCCACTTGCTTCTAAGGTCTCTATTACCTTAGCTCTTGCCACATATCACTAGCTTTTAAGGTTTTCATTAACCTACATAAGCTAACCACCCAACTCGGCCTCGAGTCAATCATCCGCGGATAGTCCGCGCTCTGCCCAGCTCGAGGTGAAGGAACCTTCACATGCACCTCAGCCTGCAAGCCAAGAACCACATCGCCCAACAGTCTGCCCGAAGGTCCGTGCACCCTGGTCAAGGATCCCCCGATGGGAGAGGAATATGCCGTATACACCCGCAGCCGAGATCCCCGATAGGGAGAGGAACATGCCGCATACACCCTAGCGCTCTCTGTTCTTGCTCAATCACAATCCTCGAAATTCTTCCGGTGGGAGAGGAACATGCCACATACACCCGCGGCCAAGAACTATCGAGCTCACAATCCTGGGATTCGGAATCCACTTCACATAGCTCAAAGGTTGGTCTCAAACCCTATATCAACCTTTCTAAGTTTAATGCACTTTCCACCCTAGGTCCAGCTGACTCTAGGTTTAATGCCTCAATCATATAACCTAGGTTTACTTTAACTCTAGGTTCAATCTCAACCTATGTTCTTTAACACTAGGTTCATGCCACACACCTGGATTCAATTAACTCTAGGTTCATCCTCAACCTATGTTTTACACACTAGGTTAGATGCCACTCATGGTTCACCCTAGGTTCAACAACACTAGGTTCGTATCCGACCTATGTTCAATAACACTAGGTTAATGCCACTCGATCTATTCGACACTTAATTGTCCACGTCGAGGTTTAAAGCTACATGTTCTCAATGCTAGCATGCATCTTATCTAACATGCTCTCATAACGCTAAATGCGTCTAGCATATATTCCACTAGCATATACTTCTCATGCAATTATCCACTAGCATGGTTTTCATAATGTTAACATGCACATGCAATTCACTTAGCATTTCTATTTCATGTCTTTATCTTATGACAGTTTATACATATTTAGCATCTATTGCATGCATACATTTCTATCTCATGCCTCATGCATTCATAACTAGCATCTTTGTCATGCATTCGTTTTCTCGATCATGCATCAACAAAAGTCCATGTTCCGCTTTGACATGCGGGGTGACCTAGTCGCTTCGGTAAACACAACCCACCTTAACTTACTCTCTGATTGCTTGTAGTCACTTGCAATCGGCCGCCCGCGGCACCCACTATTCGACTCGGTCCGCACTTGCAACTGCTCACCAACCGTGCGCCGCTTCGCAGCCACGGTTAAAAAAGGTCTTCGTCTATGTGATACTGTAAGGAAGTGAATTCTCGAAATCCGAGAGTTAGACTTCGTTCAGAATCGACTAATTGTCGAGTGGGTGTGCTTCGGAAAAGCCGAAGAAGTCAAAAATCTAAAAAGTGCATTGCAACGAGTCCGCGAGAACAAAATGTGCAAAAATCTGCACTAGGTAGATTTTGCTCTCGGGGATCGGTCCCTGGTATGGGAGACCGGTCCCCGTAAGCTGGGTGCACGGGGAAAACCCTCTACGCACCATTATTGCTCTCGGGGATCGATCTCTAGAGGGCGGACCGGTCTCCCGGGGACCGGACCCTTAGGGGCAGGCTGGTCCTCGTCGGTGTCCTGCGAGAGCATTGCTCTCGGGGATCGATTTCCGGAAGGAGGGACCGATTCCCGTACGCGTGGAGGTTGGCAGACAGCCTCTGCTCACGAAGGCTGCTCTCGGAGACCGGTCCCTCTACTGGAGGACCGATCCCCGTGCGCGAGAAATGCCCAGTCTGGGCAGGCTGAGGGAAACAAAGTGGAGGGGCTTGGCTGCAAATGTTACATAAGTTGAGGGGTATAGAGCGGTTGGGCCCTCTCTTCTCTCTCATTCCTACCCCCAACACACACATCTCTCTCTCTCTCTCTAAGAGCTCTCTCTCCTCTCTTGAAGCAAAGAAGAAGGAGAAGAAGAAGAGAAGAAGGAGAAGAAGGAAAAGAGAAGAAAAAGAAGGAGGAGAGCTTGGAGAAGATCATCTCCACCACCTTCCTCTCTCCCTCTTCATACCATTGGAGCAAGCTTGGGAGATAAGCTTCTAACTTCTCTCATGGTAAAACCCTAGGGCTTGGATTTCTAGCTTTGTAAATGGGTCAAATGGACATCTAGCATGCTTAATAGATGCTTAGAGCTAGAATCTAGGGTTTTTATTGGGGATTTTGCTATAGTGCAAACTTAGGGCTCCAAATTGAGGTTTTTGGAAATAGATGAGATTGATCTCATTTGAGGGCATCTAAACCTAATTGCTAGGTGTCTAAGCGCGGGGGCGAAGTCGGATTTACGATTCGTCGAGCCGATGAAAAGCTATTAGCAAAACAAGGCCGACCAAGCTTAGTTTCGACCTAGGAGGCCGAGACATCATCGTAACGTTCGTTGGGAAGCGTTTCTAGAACCTCTACATCGACAAAAGGTGGGAGGGTGTCATCCCGAAGCAACCGGGTTCTTTTCTATGTCTTAGAACATCATGATTTGCATCTCTTGCATATGCATTGGAGGGTTGCATTGTTATTTCCTTTCCTTATGCTTTCTAAATGATAACCTAGTGTGAGTGGAATACTTGGTAAATTGGATAGGTAAGGGTTCGGTCGAAACATTGAATCCTATAGTGCTAAAGGAAATAGATGAACTCGTTGATAGTTAACGATATAACGAGTGGCTTATAATTGATATGTGAACAAGATGAGTGGCATCTAATGTAGTGTATTTGACACTAGAGGTTTGTGAACTTAGGGATCGGTAGATTCCCTAGTAAACGACTCGTGAACAAAGAACTTAGTATAGCTAAGCACATGTAACGCCCCCAATAGTCTCTCATCGGATGGGATACTAATTCTGATAAGTTTATATGAGACCTACACGCTAGTAATAATAACTGGGCTTAAGCATTTTGGGCCAGTGGTTTTGGCCCAACGAGTTATTATTGCTGGCGGGTCGGGTCGTTGCAATTGGTATCAGAGCCGAATACCAGCCGGAAATGTGAGAACTAAGTGCTATGCGGGACAAAGTGCTACACCAACGGGTTTGGTAGGAGCTACCTCTTGAACCCGTAGGAGCCACTTCTAGAATTTCACATCGCCTGGTAATGGTCCTGGTTTGTCTGTCTGTGATCTGGTTTGGACCCGACGAGGACGTCAAGGTCTAAATAGGGGGAGTTTGTAACGCCCCCAATAGTCCAACATCGGATGGGATACTGATTCCGATCAGTTTATATGAGACCTACACCCTAGTAATAATAATCAGGCTTAAGCATTTTGGGCCGGTGGTTTGGGCCCAACGAGTTATTATTGCTAGTGGGTCGGGTCGTTACAATTGGTATCAGAGCCGAATACCAGCCGGAAGTGTGAGAACTAAGTGCTATGCGGAACAAAGTGCTACACCAACGGACTTGGTGGGAGCCATCTCTTGAACCCGTAGGAACCACCTCTAGAATCTTACATCGCCTGGTAATGGTCATGGTCTGTCTGTCTGGTTTGGACCTGACGAGGATGTCAGGGTCTAAACAGGGGGAGTTTGTAACGCCCCCCAATAGTCCCACATCGGATGGGATACTGATTCCAATCAGTTTATATGAGGCCCACACGCTAGTAATAATAACTGGGTTTAAGCATTTTGGGCTGGTGGATTAGGCCCAACGACTTATTATTGCTAGCGGGTCGGGTCGTTGCAGTTAAATATCCCTAAATCTTGTTAATAACATGTTTGAGGTGAAAAAAAAATAAAAATGATGAATAGAATGCTGAACTTGTAGAATATTATTTTGGATGTGTGTATTAAGTAAACCTTTTATAAATAGTATAATAATAAAATGTTATGTAAGCTTTATTACTCAAAAAAGGATGCAGAATATTATAGGAATGTTATCAAAAGTAATCTATCGTATTTCGTTTGTCATGTTATATTATATATTTCGTTTGTCATGTTATATTATCTATACATATAATGAAAGTTGANTATTTTGGATGTGTGTATTAAGTAAACCTTTTATAAATAGTATAATAATAAAATGTTATGTAAGCTTTATTACTCAAAAAAGGATGCAGAATATTATAGGAATGTTATCAAAAGTAATCTATCGTATTTCGTTTGTCATGTTATATTATATATTTCGTTTGTCATGTTATATTATCTATACATATAATGAAAGTTGAGTTTGTACGACGCGCTCCCCGCGTTTTGGGGGCCTCGCGCGAGAGAGAGAGAGAGAGAGAGAGAGAGAGAGCAGACAGAGAGAGAGAGAGAGGGAGAGAGAGCAGACAAAGAGAGAGAGAGAGAGGGAGAGAGAGATAGAGAGAGAGCAGACAGAGAGAGAGAGGGAGAGAGAGAGAGGGGGGACAAAGGGGGTCCAAAGGGGCCCGCGCCCGTGCGCCTTCCGCGTGAGGGTTGCGCGGGAGAGCGAGAGAGAGATAGAGAGAGAGAGGGGGGACACGGGGGTGCCGGGGTACCCGACCCGCGCCCCCCGCGCACGGGGGCGCGCGCGCAAGAGAAAGAGATAGAGAGAGAGAGGGGAACATGGAGGTCCCGAGGGGGGGACACGCGGGGCCCAAGGGGCCCTCGCGCGCGGGAGAGAGAGAGAGAGAGAGAGAGAGAGAGAGAGAGAGAGAGAGTGAGTCTCACTCTCTCCCGCCTCCTCTTTACCTCTCCCTCTCCCCCTGCTCTCTCCTTCTCCCCCCACCCCCCTCTCTCCTCTGCTCTCTCCCTCTCTCTCCCCCCCTCTCTTCACCTCTTTTCCTCCCCCCCGCTCTCTCTATCTCTCTGCCCCTCTCCCCAGCGCGGGTGGGCGGCAGCGGGAGGTGGAGGGGGGGGCGGGCGGCAGCGGGAGGCGGAGGAGCGGGCGAGGGCGCGGGGCGGGCTCCGACGGGGGGCGCGCGCGGGCGCGGCGTGGGCGCCGGCGCGAACGGGCACGAGCCGAGGGGCTGCGTCGCGTATAAATTATAACTCTTATATGCTGCTTCTAATTCTGACACCTTACATGTACGGAAAAAATTTTGTCCATGGATTGGGTCTGTTACTGACCTAGTTGGGCTTCAGCATGGTAAAGCGATAAGAAGAAGCAACGTGCAGCTGAAAATAATGTTGTCCCCACTTTTGAAATGGTCGGCCCTTGAACAATCAATTGGACCAGCTAGAAACACTGAACAAGGTTGTTCCGGAAGTAGCATTCTAGGTATTATTCGCTTGAAGACGAATCCATCAAAATTAAAGACTACAGGGAAGAAGCTTTTCTAGCTGAGTTCACTACAGTTGACGATAAAATCAAAATAGCTACCCTAGTCGCTACCAAAAAGGACAAAGGCAAATCAATATCAGACTATTATACAAAGGTAACAAAATTTTAGTCTCAAATGTCAATGTTTTGCCGTAGAACCGTTATTTAATAAGTGAATTATGTGCTGTGAGTGGATTAATTTTGCTTACAGTGGAGTGCTGTGTTCGCACAGTTAGATTGTAACAATTTATACTACAGTGGGGAGTCAAACAGCTGAATCCACCATTCAATGATCACCTGCTTCAACTTGGGAATTCGATGATAAGAGACATTTGCAAACAGAATATAAAAGACAACATAAAAGCTGGTCCCAAAAGGTAGAACAATAGAAGCTACAGGGCCAAAATTACACTACCCGGTACAGAGGAGCACCCCCAGTTCAATTTGCAGCAGCCATCACAAAATAAGACGCCATAAAGTATAGAGTTTATTCAAACTGGAGTCCTTATAGCAGCACCCAACAAACATGAACACCACAGAGAAAACAACCGACTCAACAGCGCAAGCTCAAAACAGAACAACTAAAGCTTGCAGACCGCTAACATAGCACGACACCATAACCTTATACACTCCCAACAGCTAGACATAAGAGACATAGTAACAGTAGTAAAAGACGTAATACACTCCCAAGAGCAACACATAGCAGTAGTATTAATAGGAATAGTAGTAGTAGAAGTTGACAAATATATGCAATCAAATCACTCTTCCTCCTCAGACTCTGCTGTCTGTAGCCACTCAACAAAGGGCTTCACATTCTTCAGCACCTGAGAGCTCTTGCCGCCAGCTGTCCCTTCCTCATACCACTGTGCTATGCTTTCTTCCTCCAGAACATCCGCATCATAAAGTGCTTTGAGAACGAGTGCCACCTCCTTCAGGGCTTCTGCGCTGCACTTGCCACAAAATACTTCGATAGCTTGGAGCAAAAGCAACTGAGATGCCTCATCCTGCACAAAAGCAGCAATGTACTTCCTTTTCTTGCCCACCTCCTTTGCAAATCCTTTGCCAACACCTCCAAAAAGAGCCTCAAAAAGGGCTGTCATTACATCCTGAGGAGGCCGATCTGATGTACCCAGAAAACTTTGAAGCTGATTTGGGGTAGAACCCTTGTTTATATGATCCTTGATCTCCCGAAGCAGTGAATCATAAGCATTGATATTGGCTTTGTCACCATTTTGGGTAGCACAAGATTTTTCTTCATCTTTGATCTTTCCATTTGTGAGCCCCTCTTTCTTTGCCTTCTCTTCCTTTTTGTTATCCTGTTCAGGCTCAGTGGCGGAGAGCATCACCATCTCCGAGGTCACAGCATTAAGCTGTTCTTGAATCCGCTGCTTTGCTGCCTCCAGTGAGGTGTCGGTTTGCCACTGGACATCATCATCATCATGGTCATCATTATCACCAGCTGCATTATCACCATCTTGACTCTCAACGGGCAAAGCTGAACGATCCTCATCAGAACCACCACCATTAGCTTTCTTCTTCGAAACACTAGCTTTTGCATCAGCAGCTTCCTTGGAAGAAGCACCACCTTTCTTCTTCACATCCCTTTTCAGCTTCTTCTGCTCCTCATCAGCAGCCTCCCCTTCCTTGAGCCGTTCCTTCTCAGCCCTCCTCATTGCCTTCTTATTATCTTTTCCTCCCTTCTTTTGCTCAGGTGGGTTCTTAAGAATGAAGGTCGTGAGCTTATCCCTCATATCAACATCAGACACATACCCACAGGCAGCACATTTCAGGGTAATCATCTGAGTCTTAGTGATCACAATTTCAGTCTCAGGGTTGCCACATCCGTAGCACTGCACGTACTTCTTGATGAAGTTCTCGAGAAGGCCAGCCAGCTTGGCAGTGTCATGGGCTCCATTCACTAGGGAAGTGCCAGTCTTCTCATCAAACTTCGACTGCGCACCAAGCTCGCAGCCAAAGTACTTGGTGGTGTAAGATGCTGGCCTGGCCAGTGCTTTTGCAACGTCCACCATGTTCACAATGTTGGTCTTGATACCGTTTCCCCGGCCTTCAATCTTTGTTATCATCTTGGGCATCTTGTACCTATAAAAGGCATCGTCGCTGTTCGCAGCACCAATATTTTGCAGAGCCATATTTGCTACCTTCTTAGAAAATGAGAGAGTTGATACTATTATAGGCAGCAACACTCAGCAGTGCTGTTTCGTTCGAGAAGACCAAGCGGCTGTTCGCAACTGGGGAGAAGTTGATTACAGTAGCAACTACCAAACTTTTGCAGGAATGCCAAATGGACTCGTGATGCATGCAGCCAAGAAGACTCTCAGAGGAGAGTCGGAACTTTTTTCTTGAGGTAGGAGAATATTCTCCGAGCAAGCCAATTGATTCAAAGCAGAGAGAGGCTTGTTCAGACATAAAAGAAACTTCCGTGTTCACGGTCTCCACTTTGGCAATGTGCTTGTAACAGAATAGTTTGAGATGCCAATTTCCTGAATAAGAATTATTCAAGCAGTAAACAATAATACTATAACCACAATAATGAGAAAAAGTAATAATTTATTCCGTCTAAGGCCCTATTCTACAATCATTCTTCAAATTAGCAAAGAAAAACAAATGCAAATACAATACAAGCTCACTAAGTAATTCAATTGGACCGCATAAAAGTACCGATTGAGCAAACACCTGAAATGTCTAGTCAGGACAATATTAAGACAGAGAGAGCCATTCAAGTAAAGAAGAGCTTCTCAACAGACTAATCAAAGTGCCAAAGGCAATATCCTTCCAATTGGCTAAGACAGACCAACGTAATTACTCGAGAATATAAACAGATTCCAAAGAGGTGATTTCGACAGATTATACACACAAGGGCACAAACAAATTGCAAACTAATTGGCTGACTGTTGAGGATTAACATGCACATATTTTGTAGAGCCTTGTACACATCCGCAAGCATCCTAGAGCCCAGCTACTCGTGGCCAAGGAAAATTACCTAAATTGAATACCCAACATTTTCATAACTAAAAGACTGCAATTCAATAGATAAATCAAGCAGTCTCTTAGCAATAGTCTAATGTCAGTCTGTCACTGAATTGTTAACTAATAAATTCACCAAAATTTAACACTCCCAAGACATGAATTCATCAGAATAACTGAGCAGCAAATCTTGCAAACCAATACAAAGAAATAGTAATTGAATTTCAAGGTTCCCACTTGTGCCACAAAGGTGGCAACCAATATCTTCAGGTGGCAACAAGTATGTCAACATGGTAGATAGACCAGTGGTTTCTAAAATTCCAGCATGACACTCCAATCCCACTGATAGTGTTTCTTCCTCCTTTTGAGCAGATGGCAAATTATTTTTCAAACACTAACCATGAATTTGAGGTACATATGTTTCCTTCTAACACTTGTTCTTTAATGCTTTCAGGTCAAACTTAACTAAGAATGGATGATTTATTCATGACTGGCCATTTGTTTTCTCAGTTATGTTCTTAGGGGAAAATGATTATGGTTTCTAGGCATGTAGCTATTCCCAGCCAAACTATGACACAGTTGGTAAAAACAATGTTGACCATCAAATGTAGAGAATTTAATGAGGCAAAGAATGAGTAACACGGCAAACCACATTTAGACTTCTTTCGTTCCCTTTCGTTACACTTGAAAATGTCTCAGTTTGCACCTAACAGACGCAAGCAATCCACATCTCTAAAGCAGCTCAGCTTATGTGAGCTTTAATGTATACAGTAACTGCTTTTTTTTTTCTTTAACTAGGTATTTTAGCTCATTTGTCATTATTTTATTTCACAAGGTTAGACTTATAACTTTACTGTAAGTGCTATCCGTAGTAGCCAACGTTGTAGATTGATGAATCATACCAAGTAGTCGACTTGAATAACACCACACAATATATTATAAATAGCAAAATTGTAACCAGATATTAATGCTTAACATGATAAGATCACAACAGGGACTAAATTTACGAGACTTTTCATAGTAGCGAAGATTCTACTAGGATTAATTCCCGACCAAATGGTCTCACAGTTTATTCTCCAGTGATTTAAGTAGCGGTCCTGCTGATTCCTAGATAACTAGTTTCAAGGAAGATACTAAGAAAAGCTTGTTTGACATTGACATTATCACTTTGTTCTAATTTAGCCTACAAAAAATACAATTATGAATGTTTGTTCCATCATTTTGTTAACAAATTATCTATTTACAAATAATCAGTGATTCATTTTGTTTCCAGATTATGTATATTTAGTATTTAGTATTTACATATCCAATAAAATGCCTTCTAAAATGTGTTGTTATGCAATGAGTTAATACAATTTTAGAGGACGTTTAACCACTATGTTGTTGTTATGCAATGAGTTAATACAATTTTAGAGGACGTTTAACCACTATGTTTTATCAGAAACGCCATAATGACAATGCCCCATGGATTCTAGATGGAAATAATTGTAATTAGAAATGAATGCTTAATATAATTAGATTCTAGATCACAACACAAGCAAAAATTACGAGGAAATTAATTGGAGAGAAGATTCTACTATGATTAACTCCAGAACAAATTTTCACACAGTTTATTCTCTGGTCATTTAACTAGCGGGCATGATGATTCCCAGATAAGCAGTTTCAAAGAAGATACTTAGAAAAGCTTGTTTGACATTGGCACTATCACTTTTATTATAAATGTTTATTCCATCATTTTGTTACCGTATTTCTAGATCCGATGAAACCATTTGACCACATAATAGTGATTCTGTTAAAACATAGTGTCTAAAAGTCTTCTAGTACTAATTAGCTCATTGTATAGATAACACACAAGTAGGTCATTCTAATGATATATAATTATTATGTATCACGTCATTATAAAAAGTACGCTTTATAATGTCATTAATAATGGCAATAATGACTCAATTTCCAGTTGCTCTGATGGTTGAATTGATGAACTGTAACCCTCTTGACTTTCATGTGTCAGACTTAACTACAAGCCCGAACCCATACATGATAAATAGCAATCTAATTGCCAAGTCTAAACTGAGGCCTAAGGCACAATTCAACAATTCGAGTGTCAAACTTAACTACAAACATGGGCTTGGCACATCCAATGGTTTGTCCGGAAGAAATTCACATATAATATGTACATTACTATTCACGGAGTTTGAAAGTGAATCATTCATGAGTAATAAATTCCTATTTATACACATTATTATCCTTCTAACTTCCCTGTTTTCAATAGCCATATTTATTCCTACAATATATAGCACATATAGTCAAGTTACAGGCAATTTTATTCGATGAAGCGTTTTCTGCAGATTTTAGAGAGGAGGTACAGCTGGAGGGAGAGGAGATGGTATTCCACAGTTTTTAAAATTTTTGACAAACCATGGATTGCCAATCGAAAAAAGGTCAAAATTGCAACAACAAAAAGGTATGGTTTAAATTGAAAACAAGTAAATTTAACACAGAAAAGACCACCATGTGACTGCTAAATGATTTGAATATATTATTTAATGATTCTCAGTTCCATTTCACATTTGTATGCAATTCTTTTACGAAATATACATACATACATACATATATATAGAGTTGAGCTAGAAATGCTATTGGTAGCAAACGGGCTCCGTTGCCTCCCATTTATTTTCAATGATGGAGCTTCCTAATCGGCGATTGACACCGTTGAACATGATCTATACCACTTGAAGCATCTATAACCAAATTTCATGCTTTTCCGATATTGTTCTCTTGTCCATCATGTAGACACAAAATAAACGGCTGAAAATGAATATTGTTAAAAAAATGATGATAGGAATCTTGTAATCAAGATCGAGAGCATAGATCTTGTTCTAAATAGTTTAAAAAATTTCTAACTAAAATTCAATTGATTTGGATATCTTTACACCATTAAATGAGAAAACGCCTCATGTCAACCATAAAATTACAAATTTTGAAACCCTTTGATCATTAGGTCAATGATGTCAAAAAGATTTTGAAATTTGATTTCTAAATACTTCAAGTGGTATAGATCATATTCAACGGTGCCGATCGTCGATTTGAAGGCTCCATCATTGAAAACAAATGGGTGGCAACAGAGCCCGTTTGCTACCGATAGCATTCCAACTCAACTCCATATATATATATATAACCATTGCATCTGTCCTCAAGTCTTGCTTACAAATTTTATCTTTAGAAAATATCATATGTAATCAAATGCTTCATCCAATACTTATTCAATCCTGTTCCAATCTGGTACGGTCCATTCTTCTCCTATACGATCCAATCTTGGGGGCCAAACAGACTCTTAATGGATAAGAATGTTTATAAAAAACTATAAAACTCGCAGGTAGACATCTGCAAAGAACTGAGGGACCATTCGGTTCAAGCTTTGTAATATTTTGAAAATGTCGTATATTTTATATTAAGAATGGCAAGTTTGTTACTAATTTATCAAGCCACTTGGGTTGAAAGGCTGTTAAGAACTAGCATATTCTTATTACTGTACTACTAATAATTCCCATCAAACATGAAAATAAGAATACCTCCTAACCCAGAATAATCTAGTATTCCTACCATCTAGGAATATACAATGATTTCACTACTTCACTAACACCTTCTACAACTATCCAACTCAATGATTTAAATATTTTCAATAAAAGAATATGGAGGATTATGAAATATTACAAACCGTGAACCAAACCGACCCTAAAAGTAATCTCCACATCCAAATTTGCCACAAATTCTACCAAACAAAACCGCAGAACTGGTGTCATTCTCCATAATTAAAAAAAGGCATGATATAACTTCCGACATCCTATAAAATATGTAAAAGTTGTCTCAGAAAGCGAAAAATATGCATGCTCAATAAATTCTCAAAGACCAACAACAAATCAAACAGCAATCAATGAAACAATAAAGGTCAAAATTGAAAGGCTAAAACGAACAATTATATATAATGCGATTGCTAAATGCAAGATCCTCGACTCATCCAAAGTCAAGCTAAGCAATCAACGCACGAGAAATCATTCAAAACCTCGGATCAACAGAACGCCCAACTAATCGTGCAAAATCGGTAACTATAATAAGAGATTAAGCTAACCAAATGTCCCCATCTAATAGCTCTATCAGAAGAGACGCATAAAACTCTAACTCACAGGATAAAAAGGATACATAACTCGAACAACAAGATCCGATGGGATCGTCCCCGAAACAAAACACGAGGAGAGGCAACAAAATCAACCCTAGATGGAACAAGATCGGAAGAACTCGTAACGCTACAAATCAATCGATCGACAGATCGCTACGTGAAAAAGAACAAATTGAACACGAGATTCATTTGGGAAAAGTAAGAGGAGGAGATTTCACCTCGATCGGGGACGATTACCGCAGAGAACTTCCGAGATTTGATCTTCTTCTTCGTTCGGTATGTGGAGGAACTGAGGGGAATTTAGGGTGGTGGGTGATATTTATACTTTCAAAAAAACACACGCATCGAAATGAGATTTTAGGGCACCGCAAGTTATAGATTAGCTTTGCGTTTCTAGTTAATTGCCTTTCTGCCCCTCTCCTTTGGTTTCATGATGCCGTGGTAGGAGCGAGAACTCGTCCCATAGTTAGTTAATTCGGATTCGGCAAAAATTCGGTACGGGTATAATTCGGATAAAATTCGCCTACTAATTTTTAAATTCGTTGAAAAAAATGGCTAAAAAACGGATTCGCCAATTATTCGGATACGTGATTTATATGGATATTATACGTTCACTANTTTTTTTTTTTTTTTTTTTGCCACCCGCGAGGCCCACGAGTCCGCGTCACAGCAAGCCAGCAACCACGCCGTTCTTTTGGGCCGAATTATTCGTGAACCGTTTAATTCGCGAATAATTACTTTTACCCAAAAAAAATACGACTTTTTTCGAATTTTTTAAAAAAATACAAAAACGGCTGTTTTATTCGGCTTTTTAAAAATTCGCGAATAATTCGTGAATTAACTAACTATGCTCATCGCTTGAACCTGAATTATTTTCCGATCGATACGGTTCAATTTTAAAAAGTAAAATAAAAAAAAAATCAAATAAGCTGAATTAAAAAATTAGATTATTAGCTATTATTATTTTTGAATAGAGTAATAAAATAAAATGTACCATACTTATAAGTTCTAATTTAATTTTAAAAAAAATTATATTATTAAAATCAAATAAACTAAAGCAAACCAAAATTATTTGGTTTAGCATCCAATTCAGCTTTATTCAATTATTAAAAAAAAAACCTAAAAATTGAAACGTATTTAGACAGCAACTAGTTAGAAAAATTTTCTTTATAAGCGTTTAGGATTTAAACAACTCTATTGTACATCTTTGAGATTTGAAAAGTCTAAAAATGAATAATATAATAAATTTATTGCAACTAGTTTAGGTTCACGCTTCGCTACGGATCGATAGTATTTGTAATACTCGTATCCAATTAAAATTTAAATATGCAGGTATGATTGTAGTTTTGTGATAAACCTGTCATTAATATTTTTTTTGATTTATTTGTATCGTCGGATTAAGCGGATTTGATTGGATTTGATTTTCAGATTAATTATACTCTAATACTAGTTAGAGTATGATTGAGATTTAGCCATAATTAATCACCTATAAATAGGTAATTTAGGGAGGGAGTACGACCAAAATAATAATAATAATAAATATTGTAGCCGGATTCTTTGTCCAAGCGTGGCCACCGGCGGGAGCAGGATCCGACGATCGTGGAGGAGAGAAAAAAAGAGCGAGAGCGAGGTGAGTCTCCAATAATTAGTTCTCTAGTTTTTTTTTTCTCTCTCTTTTCTTTCTTCTTCTACCTCCCCATCTTATCCTCTCTTCTTATTGTACCGCCACCACCGTCGCCGGAGTGGTCGCCGGCCTCCTACAGTCGGATTCGGGTGAACCCCGTATGGGGTGAACATGGTTGGCCATAAGAGGAGTATGAGAGAACTTTTTTAATTGAGTTGGGAAGGAGAAGAAAGAAGATGGAATTATTTTGGATCTGGCTAGATCCGGTTTACGGTGGACCACGTTAATTTTTGCATGGTTTATTTTTACGTTTAGGTTTCAATTTATCATAACGATATTAGACGTGATTAAGTTATTGATTAGAGTGTTTTGCCTCTATCGATTGAATTATAATTAACTGGAAAAGCTTTTGGCGCACGCTGCTGATGTTGGACCGGATGCGGTGAAATTTTGGTGCCTATAATGGCTTAAAATATCAGCCAGGGACCAATCTATAAATAGCAGTTTTGGTTTTAGGGACTGATCCGTAAAAGATACATAACTTTTTGTCCTTAAGGCGGAATTTTGCGATTCAAGCGCTATAGGACTCGTCTTGAAATTATGGATAAGATCGTGTGATCTAATTATCCTGATTTACTATATAATTTTCGTAGAATTTTTAATAGTTAAAGGGCTTGTTTGAAAATATATTTTATTTGGGTCTTTTCGTCGTTGTAGGTGCTGAAACCGCTGTAAAACCTCAATCTTAAAATGTGACGAATTTGTAAGCACTAATAGAGGCAAGTAAATAGCTACTTTTCTGCAAACGGTAAAAAATATGCAGATCCGAGTGGGTTCGGAACACGATTGTTATCTATTTTGTTTACTAGTTGTT
This sequence comes from Ananas comosus, assembly GCF_001540865.1. NCBI lineage: Eukaryota > Viridiplantae > Streptophyta > Magnoliopsida > Poales > Bromeliaceae > Ananas > Ananas comosus. The sequence goes on along the minus strand of NC_033642.1, from coordinate 5,848,184 downwards.
GATACTTCCGAGTAGATTTTATAGTTATCATTGACTGGCATGATTTATTTATTTTACACATTATTATTATCAGGATTTATTGTTCTTTATGACTTTTGCGGTCGGATTCCTCGGAGGAGAGGGATTCATCCTATACGCAGTTTTCGAGGAGGAACGAGGCGTAATTGTAGCTCTCGTGGTCAGAGCGATGAAGTGGAGATGCTTTAAATTATGACCGTTGTGGTTTCAAATCTAAAACTTATTGTTAACCTTGAAGTAGATTTCTTATTACGTATTGCGCTTACTTTTGTCGTCTGCCATTTCAAGTACCGAGAGTCATGACGTGTAAGATAATTTGTAAGGTACCGAACTTCTATAATTATGAAGTTATGGTGTATGTTGATTTGGAGAGCCGTTAGAATGGTTCCGGTGAGGTTTGGGAGCATTCGGGTGTTTTCGGTACGCGTCGGGCGCGAAAACGGAACCCGAAAAGCAATGATTGGACCTTGGCCGAAATACGGCAAGGCGTGAATAAAAAAATAGTTTAAACGTGCTCGAATATATGTATTGGGGGTCTCGGTACAATTAGAGATGAATCGGAGGCCTTAGGAGCGAAAACGAGCGAAAACGGACCAAAATTGGTAAAAAGGTTGAAATTTTGGCTAAGTCTAAAAATGCTGATTTTCTAGACCTATGGGGTCCGGTCGCTCAAGCCAAGGACCGGTCCCCGAGACCTGAAAATGCCCAGTTTGGGCTGATGGCAGTCTTGTAATTAAGGGGAAGTTGATTTGTAAAGGGGTTTTGACCCCTTCTTCTTCCTCCTACAGCCTACACACACACACACCATTGGAGAGGTAGAGAGAAAAGCTCTCTTCTCTCTCTAGAATACTCCTCCATCTCTCTAGATCCATCTCCCAATTCAAAGGCTTGAAGGAGAAGGAGCTTGTTAACGCGTGGGAGGCGTCGGTTCGGGCTCTCGTGCGCTCATTTGAGCGGGGTGCTTTCGTCTCGGCGTTCGCAAATTGGTAAGTGTTTAGGATTTGATTAAATCCTTCATGATTAATGTTCTTATAGCCTCTAGAGTGTTTCTAGCATATTTTCATCATGAGATTTGGGTTATTTAGAGATGATGCTAGAGCTAGGGTTTCAAGTTGGGATTTTGCTATGTGTTAGAGTTTGATCTAAATTGACCCTATAGAAACCTAATTGCTAGGTATTCTGATAAGTTGGCAAAGTCGGTTCGGCGATTCGTCGAGCCTACACGAAGATATTGAAGAAAAGGACGTTTTGGCTTCGTTTCCGCCTGGAGGGCCGAGGCGACGTCGAAAAATCACGAAAACGGATCCCGAGCATCGCGGCATCAAGTTATAGACCCTTAAAACCTGAGGCCGCAAATTGACGCACAGTTGGTGATCAATTGCAAGATCGGGCCAAACCGGACAACGAATACCGTGAGAGGCCGATTGCAAGTGACTATAAGCAATCAGAAAGCGATTTGAGGTGGGTTGTGCTCACCAAAATGTTTAGCTCACTTCCATGACGAAATGATGTGAGATTTACTATTGATGCATATAATGGTAGCTAGTGGTAAAACATATGAATGCATGAGTTAAATGCTATGTTAGGCTACCAAAGAATGCATGTTGACATAGTATGAATGATGCTAGTTGAAAGTATGAGATAAATGGCATATGAATGTTAATATTATGAGAATATGCTAGTTGTAATGCATAATGACACGTTGTAGGGAATGCTAGATAACATGCATGTTGACAAGTTGTATATTATACTTGATTTATATGAGTTAATCACAGGTCGATAACTCTAGGGTGAATAGAGAATTCAACATTGGAAATAGGAACATGAGGCTTATGAATACTCGATATGGACAACTAGGATGTCAAGTAGATCGAGTGGCATTAAACCTAGTGTTATTAAACATAGGTTGGACATGAACCTGGGGTCATGAACATAGGTTGAACAAGCGGACCTAGAGTCAAGATCTAGGTGAAAATGACATAGGACCTAGAGTGTTGGAACCTAGGTTATGATGTGTAGTGAACCTAGAGTGTTGAATCTAGGTTGTGGATTATAGTGGTAGTAGCCACTAGGATGTATGGGTCGGACTTAGATAGGTCAACAGCTAGGGCTGGCAAATGAGCGAGCCGGCTCGCGTTCGACTCGCGTTCGACTCGATATTTGGCTCGCTCGAGCTCGACTCGAAATTAAATGAGCCGAGCTTGAACAAAAAGAAAAGCTCGAAATTCATTTCAAGCCGAGCTTGAGTATTACTCGGCTCGTTCGAATTAGGCTCGACAAGCTCGAAAAGCTCGAATATATATATATATATAGTAGAGCTACTATGCTATCNAAATAATCTGCGAATATCAAGATCAATATCTACTGTTTGAATGTGCGCGAATATATATATATATATATATATATATATATATATATATATATATATATATATATATATATATATATATATATACATATATATAGTAGAGCTTATATGCTTTTAAGAGCACAGGCCCATCTGTGCTTGTGAATTTGTGACCATAGGATTTCCTTGAGATTCATGCTCTACCAAAAGCCTACTAACAGCCGTTTGTAACTTTTTCGTTTCTTTCTCTCACACATTTTCTTTGTTCACTGACACACACACCCTCTCTCTCTCTCTCTCTCTCTCTCTCTCTCTCTCTCTCTCTCTCTCTCTTCTCCAAACCCATTACCCTCAAACCCATCCCCCCAAAACCCACCAGGCCAACCTCCCTAGTGCCGCATCGCCTCCACCACGTTCCCGACGGCTACCTCCACATCGCAAGCGCCGGCCACCCCCTCTCGTGAGTGCCGGTCGAAGAACGCTGCGTCCCCTCCACCTCGTGCACGGAGGCCACCTCCGCCTCACAAGCACTGGCCGCTTCCCCCTCACGAGTGCCGGTCAAAGACTCCACCTCACGAGCGTAATCCGCCTCCACCATCACAGGTATGATCACTAATTTTTTTCTTTTTCCCTATCTCATATACATATGTTTCTTTAATTTTGTTTAAGCAAAATTTGGGCATACAAAGATTCTGTCAGAGGAGAGAGAGAAAAAATATAATACAATTTTATTTTTATTTTTGTTTGTTTGGATACAGTTAGTTAATTAAGTTTTTTTTAGAGATTATTAAGTTGATGGCAATATCTTGTTTGTTTTGTTTGTTTGTTTGGATGTAGTCAATATAAAATTTGTGGTAGGGACAGAGATATATATTTTTTTCCTATCTCATATACATACGTTTTTAAATTTTGTTTAAGCAAAGTGTATGTTCTATCTAATAATTTTGTTCTAAAGTTTTAGCAAAGTTGGGCATATAGGGATTCCTGCCAACAAAAGAGGAGAGAAAAAAGTTTATATTTATATTGTTTGTTTGGATACAGATAGTTAATTAAGTTGTTTTAGAGATTTTTGAAGTTCTTTTTCTCCAATTTTTATGCATATTATTAAGTTGATGGCAATATCTCTTCACAATTTTGACAGGATTATTGATGGCCTCTTCAGCAAGTTTTCGTGAAGATAGGACAATTTGGTGCAAATGCAACCAAATAGCTATAATACGAACTTCACAGCAACCTAGAAGTAAAGGAAGACAATTTTACGACTGTCGAAATTATGAAAAAAATAATGATAAATACTGTGACTTTTTCATGTGGTGCGATAAACAATTAGTGAAATCTAAAGAATATTTGGAGTCATGTTCAAATCTTTTGAACTCAAAGGAAAGTCTAGCCCCCGAAATAGCAACTTCTGCGCAAAAAATTTCGGATGAAAAAATGCTTCGATGCATAAGTTATAATCTATCTAATTTGGCTGAGCAAATAGAGAATTTGAAAATTAAAGTTGAAGAAGTTTCTACGAGGACGACGACAATGGTGGAAAGAATCGAAGCTGAAAGAAAGATCTTCATTGTATTTATTTTAGCAATTTTATGTATTAAATTTTTATTCACCTAAATCTGTGTATTATAGTGGATGCTTTAACCATGTGAAACAACAGTATATTAATCATTGCATGGATATTTATTTCTATTCACCTAAATTGACGTTATATTGCTTATTTTACATGCTAGTATCATAGAGTGGAGTGTAATGCAGGGAACAGGATGTGAAGTGGCATGGGTTTAATTGTTTTGCTAATAAAATTCTAGTGTAGGTGAAGTTTGATAAAAATATACACATTTTGCATGAGAATGTATTTTTGAATTTAAATGTGTTTGAGTTTGATTGCTACGAGCTCGCAACTTAGGCATGACTAATTGAGCATGCTTTGAATGGAATTATATAATTTGTTTGACAATATCTAATAGTTCTATCTTACATAACCATATGCAGAGTTTTTCTCGATTTGATATTCAAAGCACTAAGGCATCCTTTAGTTTTCTGCATTTTGTTAATGGATCATCACAATCAAATCCACTGCCATCTTCACTGCTGCTGCTAGATATTAAGACACAATAGCAAGATATATGTAAATCTGGTTATTGTATTTGTTTGTGTTTTTCTATCCAATTTAGCTTTAGCAACTACTTACAACCAAATTTGCTGCTGTGAATGACAAATAATTAGTGAAATACAATAAACCAGTGGATTTATATACGAGAGAATGCACAAAATCTGGAGCTGATACTATAAACCAGTTGACAAGCTTGGAGTGGAACACAAAACCAGTTGACAAGCTTTTTTTAAAACAGTAGGCAACCCCTTTTGTAACAAAGTGGAACAAGCACATAAAACATAATAGTTCAAAACTCTTCTTCATAATAAAGTCCAACACAACAATCCAACAAAGTTTAAAACACTAATAAACATCTGCAAGCTGCACATAATAAGGTCCAACAAAATATTTTACAACACAAACAAAAAACTGCATATAGCATAATAAAGTCCAACATATCCAAAATAACCTACATATAGCATAATAAAGTCAAAAGAAAAGGCATATAACATAATAAAGTCTCATTCAATCAAACAAATCCTTCGACATAACTCTCAATATTCTTCTTCATTTGTTTCTTCAAGGCTCTCACTAAAACTTTGCTCGTTAGATGGCGCTTCATCAACATTCTGCAAAATAATATATTTATTAGCATTATGTGATAATAGGAAAGGTAAAAATTTTAGAAGAAACTTTAAAAAAAAATTAGAACTGTATCTTAAAAAAATATGTAATTTATCTCACCTCCTTACAGGTCCTGATATTATGACCTTTTTTACCACATGCCTTGCAAGTTCTCGGTATCTTAGCTTTTTTTTCAATTTGTAGCTTTAGTCTTTGCGGTTTTCTTCTTCCTTTGCATTGCAAGTGAGGGGGATCTTTAATCATATTATCTGATGTAAACTGCTTTACTCGACTTGATTGTGAAATCACAATCCTATGAAGATCATTCGAAGGCTCCTTGATTGTCTCTACTTCATTCTCGAGAGTCTGATTAACTGATATTAGAGCATCAATTCTTGGTCTAATTATCTGACAAGCAGTTTCATACTTTGTTCCCAATTTTGGTGTTGACCTTTCTCGTTAGTTGCAGATTTAGAATAACCTGCTTTCGAACAACAATATGTTATAGATGTCATGGCATCATCTTGTTTTCTTGCCTTATAATGGCTTGATTTTCTTATACTAAATTCCATTTTAAAAGCATAATCATTATAGAACTTTTTAGCGGCCTCCATACAGTCGAACTCTAAACCAACACGTGGCTCATCGATAGAATGTTTGCTCATACATATTTGTTCATTAGCAGCCACTTCTTCAACTTCCTCATTCGTGTCATTTCCAACATCAAAATTACATAAAGAAACTGATGATCCAATTATAGAGCCATGTTCCATCTTTTAACTAACCCCTATAGAAAAAATCAAATAAATGTTCTCTAAGTTGCTAAGATAATAAAAAAGTGTAACTTGTATGTAATTTGCTTATACTTTGATATATATGAGAGCAGAATAACAAATTTTACATTGACTACATACTTTGAAGCAATAATTAAAATTACTAATCAAATAAAAAAAAAAACTTCAAAAACCTCAAAAAAAATTTAATTAACTAACTGTATCCAAAGGTCCAAATATAATTAAATATAAACTTTTATTACACTTTTTCTCTCTCTCCTCTTTTGTTGACAAGAACTCTTGTATGCCCAAATTTTGTTTAAACAAAATTTTAAAAACGTATGTAAATGAGTGTAAGGACTGAGATTTTTTTGACAGTGCTACTAAACTCTCTGTTGATGATATTTATGTGTGTAATTTAATTACATAAGTACTCGTCAAATTTTGGGCGAAAATGAGCTAAAATGGAGAAGATACGCGACTTTTAGTTTTCACTTAAGTGAATAGTAACTCCGGTTTTCCGGAGAAGCCACGGAGTAGAGTTGGCTTCTGGCACGTATCGGACTCCGTTCATATCAGTCCAATAGCTCGTTTCGACCGGTTCAGCTGTTTTGGAACCAATGGCACTGACGGAATTGGATTTGGATGCACAGATTTCGAGAAAAAGGGGTTTAATGGTTTTAGCATATAGTCGTCTATATGCGAGTTTTGGTGGAACCTTGGAGGGATGGTTTTGTCGCAAATCGGAAACCTTTTCGGGCGAAACGAAATGCTAGATTCGATGCCCCAGTCGTGCTTATCGCGCTAGCGCAATCCGTTCGGAAATCCGACGGACGGATCTTCGGGAATCGCGAAAAGTCCGCGAAGGGGCTGATTTGACAAAACGAATAAATCGCGAAGAAGCCCATTATTTTATGCGCCGTTTTGCGAGTTTTCGAACTCGGAGGGACTGTCGTGCAAGGTGCACCAACTGGTAGGGAGTTGGGTCGAAATTGATCAACTTCGGGGGTTTTTCCGCAAAGTTTACTCTACCTACATATAGGAAGATCTAGGGTTTCGAGGTGAAACCCTAACCCTAATCCGCCCCCAGCTGACCTAGAGCACCCTAGCCGCCCCAGCGTGAGGCCCTGCCCCTGTCTTCTGTGCGCGCGCCGCCGGCCGCGGCAGTGCGTGCTCGGCCACCGGAAACCCTCCTGCAACGTCCGCGTCCACCCTCTCGTCCACTCCTTTCCTCCTCCTGCCGATGAGCAAGGATCGGGCAATCCGCCACCTCTGCGACAGGGAAGCCCTGGCCGTGTGCACCTCCAGCACTTGTTCCCACGCTGCCGGCCATTCCCCGACACGCGGCAGCCACCTGAGGGAGCGTGCGGCCACCCGGCGTCAGCCCAGACTCTGAGCCGGGCCAACCTTGGAGCCGCGCCGCCCCCCAAGTCCTACCGCCGCTTCTCGACGCCGCGGAGGTCTCCGCCGACCGTCCGCGACCACCACACCCGACCCGGCCACCCTGAGCGCCGCGGCCGCCGCAGGGCCCCTGCCGCCGCCTTGTGCTGTACGGCGAGCGCGGGCCGCCTTCACTCCGGGCATCGCCCGGCCGCCGCCGACGCAAGCTCGGCACCGCTTCGACCCCGCCGTCATCCCCGACCGGCCCGACAGCCCCGGCCGCCGCGTCGCCGCTGGCAACTGTTGGAAAGCACCAAACGCAAGGGAGTGGCGGTCCGTACGCCGCCGCCGCACCTCCGGCCGCCTGCGCGCCTGACGTGGAGTGCCCCGGAGCCCCGCCATCTGGTGCACCCATCCCCGGCGGACCGCCCGCGCGGAATATCGCCGGCGGCCAACCCCTAGTTCCCCCCATCACTGTGAGTGTCCATTTATGTTCCAGCACTTGTTTTTCGAGTTTCCGGTCACCTTTCGGTGATTCCGATAAGCTCCTGAATTTTGGAAGTGAGGCACGATGATCTAGGGTTCGTGTTGAACATCGTGCTCACCTCCCACAGCGGCAAAGATGCCCCTGGTTAGTGAATTAGTCGCGATACTTCGCGCGGTGCGCGCAGTTTAAAACCTTCGCGTCGCTGTGCGCGCACCGCAGTCGCGAATGTGCTCCGAATGGTGGAGCACGGTCTCCGGCACGCTGAAACCTATCAGCAGTGCGGCGGTCGCGCGAACTCGTATCGCAAACTTGGCATAAAACTGTCGGAAATCGCATAAAATGATTTAAGTGTTCCATGATGTGCTTTCTTGCGAATAACTTTCGATCGGTCCTGTGGATAGCGTGTAAATGCTGAGGGTAACCTCTGGACTGATCGTCCAAGGCCCAAGCCCTTGCGGAAATCGAAAAGTGGATTTCCGAGCGCGTTTTTCGGCGAAATTTGCGAGTAGAACGCTGTTTCGGTTCGGAATTCATCCGACGGGGTGCCTCGTGGTTGATTGTAGTGTCGCTGAGCCATGTTGGGCCTGGTCACGTGTCTTCTCGAGGGCTCGGAAACGACGGTGACGCCGTGAGCGACGTGGAGTTTCGTACGGTTTTCCGGGACTTCCGCTGGTTCGGTGGTTGCGTTTTGAGAAACCGATTTCGAGGGGTTATGATTTTGGATTTGTGTGAGAATGGTCGTGTTATTGTGTTTGTGGGTTAGACTCTAACCGGTGGACCCTTCGTAGGGTCGGTCGCTTCGTCTTACGCCTTCGCGAGACCGTTTCAGCTTTATACAGGTGGGTACTTCGATCGAGTCGGTTAACAGTGGTGCACGCTTGGCGATGGTTTCTTACCCTTACTCTTCTGTTGTTTACTATCGCATTATATATTGAGCTTGCATCCCCGTTGTTGTTCTAATTATTACTTTACTATATGTTTCTATGCTTAGTTCATGTGTAGGAGTTAGAGCAGTTTATCCATATGTATACCGGTGACTGATTGGTCGGTTGTCTGTACTTTATTTCGGTGACCTGATTGGTCGGTTCTCGTACTTCGTTTCGGTGACCTGATTGGTCGGTTCTCGTACTTCGTTTCGGTGGACCTAGTTGATCGGTGCTTATTTATATCTTGTTGACCTGGTTGGTCGGTTGTTGATTATGTATTGGGTGTGTCTGTTTCTGACTTCTGTCGTTCGATGACTTTGAGGTCGGTATACCTGAGGGGTAGGATTGTCGGCTGGTGCTGACGGTAGTTCTGGACTATATCGAATACACTCCTGTGACCTATCTGGTCGGTTCTTGCGTTCGTACTTTTAGTTGACATCGAGCAGTATCTACATACTATCTTTATTTACTTGCCTGGTTGTTCTATATGTAGTATCCTGTATAGGGTAGAGTAGATGGCATTCGTATATACTTATACTTGTGACCTGGTTGGTCGGTTCTCCTGTTTGCATCGGTGACCTGTTTGGTCGTTCGTTACTTTCCGTATATTGACCTATTTGGTCGGTTCACGTTGTTACTTGATGACTATACGGATCGGTTAGCCCGAGGGGCGGTGATTATCGGCTGATTGCCGACGGTTGGCTATTGATTCATATCTGCATTGATCGCCACAGCTCGGAGTGCATTTCACGTACACCAGCGAGTTGATCCCCGCAGGAGAGGTGTTCTTTTTCGGAAAAGTGGTCTGTACATCGACCGTTGAGCCCAGTAGTCTGCCTGTTTCTCTGTGCTATAGGGTTACAGCCAGGTGTGAGCAGTAGTGGCTTTTGCCTGAGGTCCTTAGACCGACACGGCGGTTTAGATTGGAGTACTTTGGACTACTTGTCCGCGGTTGACGCATATAGTTATAGTAGCGGTGTTGCATGTATACTTTATTCCTTCTTTACATTGTCTTGCCTACTATGTGTTTTGATTATCCCTGTATGTATGCTTTTCGTTCTATTTACAGTAGCGGTATTGTTCTCTCATATCTATTATCTCATTCGTCATTATCGTTGCTACTGTATTTCACTTACCCATATACTATTGTTTATCTTCCTGATCCGTGAGTACTTCCTCGCCCTCGTCGGCTTGCGGTACCAATGGAGGGAAGCGACATGTTCTCACCTCCCCCACCATTTTTCAGGTATCGCGGGCGATGTTTAGTGGGACGAGACGTGAGGTACGTGTGTAGCGGTCGATAGAGCTTCCGACCCAGGTTATTTCGATTTAGCTATTACCCTTTTTATTTCTGTGGATATATATAGCTTAGTCGGTTTACATGGTTCAGTTTTGTGTTATTATCTGAATATCTGAGTTTTCAGTTAGTTTTGGAATGTAATAAAGGATTTGTGTTTTCTTGAAATAAAAATGGTTTTCTACCCCTCGTGGTAGCGTTTTAAAAGATAAAAGTTCCCGTGTAGGGAACAGTTTTCAAAGGGTTTTCTGTGATTTTGTATCTTAGTATTTCAAAATTTGTTTCTGTAATTGGAAACATTTTAACTGATAGATGTGAATTTATGTTTAAATATTGAATGAAAAAATATGAATCTGTGGTGAATGGTGTATGAATATATATAACTGTGGTTATTTGTATGTTCATCTGGTTGTGGTTGTATCATGTTTGAACTCTTGTACTTGTGCGACGCCGTGCAAATACAGGGGAGACTCTGTCCGTGTGAACGGTGGATCTCCTGTATTTGTGGCGGATCTGGCATACCGTGGGGTCAGGTTTTCAAAAAATTCAGACGCTTTTCCGCTATGCTTTAAACTAAAAAGGGACCCCGGGGCGTGACAATGAGATAGGAAAAAAATAATAATCTTTGCCCCTACCTTAAATTAAACATTAACTACATACTTTGAAGCTCTAATTAAAATTATTAATCAAATATACAAGCTTTAGAAGCTTACAAGCATGACCTTTATTTTGAAAAATTAATTAAAATTAGTGATCATACCTGTGACGATGGAGGCGGCTTGCAGTTGCGAGGTGGTGTCTTCAACCGGCACTCGCGAGGGGGAGGCGGCTGGTGCTCGTCAGGTGGAGGCGGCCTCCACGCACGAGGTGGAGGCGACGCGGCGCTCTTCAACAGGCACTCGCGAGGGGGAGGTGGCCCGCGCTTGGGAGGTGGAGGCGGCCACCACGCACGAGGTAGAGGCGACGCGGCGCTCTTCGATCGGCACTCGCGAGGGTGAGGCGGCCGGCGTCCGTCGCGCATGAGGTAGAGGCGACGCGGTGATGGGTTTTGAGGGTGGGTTTTGATGGGTTCTGAGGGTGGGTTTTGAGGGTTTTGAGGAGGATGAGTTTTGAAGGAGAATGGGTTTTGTGGGTAATGGGAAAAGAGAAAGAGAGAAAGAGAGAAAGAGAGAAAGAGAGTGTGTCAGTCAATAAAAGAAAACGAGAGAGAGAGAAATGGAAAGTTACAAACGGCTGTTAGTGGGCTTTTGGTAGAGCACGAATCTCGAGAAAATCCTATGGTCACAAATTCACAAGCACAGATGGGCCTGTGCTCTTAAAAGCATATAAGCTCTACTCTCTCTCTCTCTCTCTCTCTCTCTCTCTCTCTCTCTCTCTCTCTCTCTATATATATATATATATATATATATATATATATAGAGTTGTGTCCCTATACTATCAATAGTATAGGGATTCCTATACTATAGTGTTTTAAACCATTGGATTGTCTTTGAGATCCGTGCACAGATTTGGAGTTTTAATGGGAGGAGGAGGGATGGAGCAACTTAACACCGTTAACAAAGAAATAAAATAGGAGAGAGAATCCCATTTCATACCACACACTCTCGCTCTCTCTCTCTCTTTCTCTCTCTCTCTCTCGAAATCCCAACCTGAAACCTCTTTTTCTCTTTCTCTTTCTCTCTCTCTCCACCCCGACATCTCTCTCTCTTTCTTTCCCATTTCTCCCAGAGGAACTCATCTCCCACCATCTCTAGCTCTCCTTCCCTCACCCCGCTCCTTGCCCCCGCCCCCACCTGCCGGCCCCACACGTCGGCGCAGCTCGTGGACGCTCCAACCCTAGCCGCGTGCGACACTGCTCCGCAAAGCCCTCCAAATGACAGGGCTCCTCGACAAACTTGGTCAAATATTATTTTTTAGTTAAATTTTTAAAAATTTTTAAAATTATTTAAAACATAAAATGATGAGCATATGCAATTTTTTATAATTATAGAAAATGATAATTTTATTTTATTTTTTCCAATATTTCTTTTCATTGAATTAAAATTTTATATTTTAATATAAGTTTTTGAATATTTACAAAAAAATGTGTCATGAGCTATGGATCTTTGAAAAAAATACAAGATACTTGTATTTTCTTTTTTTTAAGTATTTTTTTTTATATTTTTATTAAAAAAATTCTACAAGATTGGTACTAAATAATTTTTATTTTTTCTACAAAAAAATATTTAAATACACGATTCTTGGTACAATTTATATTTTTTTACTGATTTTTATAAAAATTAAAAATTATGTTAAAAAAACAAGATTTGTGCTAATTTTTTTTTTCTGATTTTTAAAGAAAAATTTATCAATGTTTGTATGCATCCTTAAAAATAAATTTATTATAACTAAATTATTTTTTCATGTAGGTAATTATTATCATTTAGCATGAGAAGCGCAACCAACGAGCGGATTGTTCACTGCAACTGTAATGAAGTAGCTGTTTTACGAGTTTCCTCTCAACCTAATAGTAGTGGAAGATCATTTTATGGGTGTCCTAATTATAAGAAAGAAAATAAAAATTATTGTGATTTTTTTCAATGGTGCGATGTTAAAATTATAAGGAGAGACAAAGATATATCTGAAGAAGATAGCGCTAACTCTTCAAAAGTGGAAAGGAGTATGTTTTTTCAACGTTCTGCATCGCCGGCAAAATATTCAGATGAATGGCTGTTTGAACATATTAATCATGTAGAAATGAAAACAACTAAACAAATTGGTATTCTAAAAGCGCGAATTGATGAGCTCTCCACAAGGGTCACAGAGGCTGAGAGAAAATTGTTCATTATCATAATTATTGTAATTTTTCTCTTTGTAATATTTAAGTTCTTCTAGTTTGTTTTATGCATTATGTAATACTTAATCATTTTAATACTTTAATCTGATGGAGTTCTTTTGGATGTAATTTGCTCCTAGATCTTATCAGCCTTGTCAAAATAATAATGGACAAGCACCAGCTTCTTTTGTATCAATGTGGTATTACCAAGCAAATTACGTTCCGAAAAAAAAAGAGATAGCAACAACACTAAGCTATCAGATCACCACAACTTGCTTATTTTCAGGACATAGCAAAGTTTCAAACCTATTTGTGCGGACTCGAATGGTTTCTGTGGTTTAGGCGGCAACAAGTCTCTAGGCCTTTTAAGATGATCAAATAGATACATCAAATCTTCATAAAATCTCCATATTCTGATCAACAAAGTAACACAGAGTCACACACACACACACAAAGACAACACAACATTTAAACAAATCAAAATAATTAACTAGCTCCGACAAGCTCGATCGAATTACTCGTATGATCAAGCACTAACTAGTTTCAACCAACTTGGTATGATGATCTAAAACTAGCGCCCTTTGTAGTACTACTGTAATTCATAACAAGAGCCAAAATATTTTGATTTCGGATTGGTTTTAGACCATAGCTCTAAATATCCAATGGAGAGAAAATTACATTTTAATTTCACACACAACATATAGTACATCAACTAATTTCACATTGAACATCTGTCTCAATTTTAGTCCTCTGATGCATCTCTACTATTTGTCCCGGAAGATTCACTTGATTCACCATCTAGACAATCTGCAACAGTAAGCCCCTGTATTATAGAACCATAAAAAAATTATATTAGTTTCAACAAAAATTATTGAAACTAGCTAGTAAATAATATATGTAAAAAAATTTAGCTTACCTCTTTACAAGTTCTAATATTATGTCCCCTTTTTTTGCAATTTGCACAAGTTCTAGACTTTTTGGCTTTCATCTCAGCCGGTGGCTTATATCTTTGGGGCTTTCTTTTACCTTTGCAATTAGATTGAGGTGGATCTTTAACAATGCATTCCTCCATAGTTGTCCTTACTTGAGTAGACTGTGATAAAATAATGTTGTGGCAATCACATTGTTTTTCTTTCGTAGTTCCTTTCCTATTCCCCATTGCTAAATTAAGTGACTTTAACTCCTAAATAGCTGCATCAATCTTATGGCAAGCCAACTCATATGCCTCCAAATTTTTTGATCCTTCATAAATAAACTGTTGAACTTTAAAATTCAGCGAGTCATACCAATGTGCAGTACCATTCGAAGATCCACAAGAACTAGTAAGTTTTAATTTGCCATCTTCCATTCCTTTTTTTGCATTTTTGGTCCACCTCTTTAAAATGTACCTTGTAGGAATAAAGTTCATTCCTACATGTTGCATCACACGTAGTGCGTGGGGGCATAAGATACCGGTGAATTCAAATTGTTTACAATTGCAACAAATTTTCTCAGTTTCTACTTCAATTGCAACTTTATATGAGCATGATCCTTGTTTTAATGTATAAATATTTTCCAAAAGGGTTGTTTGGTACAACTTGTATTTGCCTCCATTCAAATAACTCCAAAACTTAGCATCTCTCAAGTGCTTTTTAAAATCTGAAAATATGACTTTAGTGTAGATCTCGCTGTCTTGTTTCTCTATTGGGATTAATGACCATAAAGATGACTCTCATCGTTGTTTTGAATTCCTCCTCTTCTTCTTTCTGTATCGACTTCGAATTATTTTGTCAATTGTTGTACAAATCTATAGATTTGATGTATGCGAATCACCAAACATTTTCAACCATAATTTGCACTCTCACTCCGTTGGTGAAAGTAGACATATCGGCAAAAAAGTGTCCCTAAAAAATAACAGTGAGCCCATTGATGCCGCAGTATTCCATAATAATTGAAGGTGGTTGTCACATATGCAAGTCATATTTATCGAGCATCTCATTCACCTAATTTCAAATTCTTCTGTTGTCAAGCTATAATTAATACGATGATTTTAGCTTCATTCTTGAAACCTTCCTTTTTGTTATATCAACACTCCAAATGTCTCTTGCCATTTCTATACATGCCATTGACAACATCTATGCACAGTATTGGAAAAAATCTTGACCAATTGCTTTTTCTCATTGCCGGATCATTGGTCTGTAATAATTGCTTTTGGATGCACTCCGACATTGCCTGTAACCATGTATGAAACAACCAAAAAAAGTATCGGTAGTTTATCCCTTAAGAGGCCAATCAAGAAAGATTGATTGTCTATGATGATTAACACCAACAAATGGAGCAAATGGCATTGTTATACTTTGTTTGTCATATAAGTTGTATCAATGTCACAACATCATTAAAAGTTGGTATGCCAATCTCGGATCTCCCATCAATTCCAAAATATATTTTTCGTCATATGATTATCTCGTCAACCTCAATTGAGTAAAAAAATGAAGGATCAGAGGCATGAGTTGCACGAAGATAATTGAGAGCCATTTGCAACATAACTCCAACAAGTCCCTATTTGTTGACACAATCTCATTACATTAAATTCTTTATAGCAAAATGATATTTGCGATCCCCCATCTCTTGCTGCTATGTAAGAATAATTTGACTTGTTGAAATAATTTTATCTCATTAACAGTGTATAACTTGTTTTATTGCTTCATTCGAAGATATAGACGATGAGAACGAAGCGAAACTTGTTTTCGTTGGGGGCTTGCCATTAAGATCATGTTGATGCTCTTCTATAAGATCTTAGTACACACCCACTTTATTTCTTTTATCATCTTTACTCTCATAAGGCTTCTACATGCCTGATCGTTTGTGTTATTATGAAATTTGCCGCCTGTAACGGTGTGACTTGCCTTGGCTTGTAGTTGTAATACTACGCTTGTCATTGTCTCGGACTTTAGATTGACACCTCTTTTTGAACAAGTCAAGAGCATACTTGTCATCATTCATCTTGTTTCCTTGCTTATATTGAATAGCCTTTCTTATGCTAAATCCGAGTCGAAATGCATATGAGTTATAAAAACGTAGTGCCGTTCCTCAGCACTGTTAAATTCTTTACCATATAGGGTCTTCACTTACAACTTCCATTGCATCCCTATCTTGCCATAAACTGTTTGGTTCTCATGTTTATCTAAAATCGGCATCAAAATCATCACTAATATTTTCTGGAGCATTGCTTTGACAATATAGATCAACCATCTGAATTCATATTCTCATTGTTTCTTCTAATATTTTCAGATTGAAAAGTATATATTCCATCTATAACATTAAACATCATAAAACAGGAATATAAAAGTAAGTTATAAATAGTTAGCTAGAAGTTTATATATTTAATTATTATAATCATCTCATATGATTTCTTAAAATTTTTTTGTTTTACTTTTTAAAAAAGTACCATAAAGATAAAATGTACAGAGAATAAATTTTTATCCCCAAAAAATGTAAGAAATTTTCTATTTATTTACTTGCAATAAAATCATAAAAGAGAAAAAAATAAGGGAAAACTTCAAAAACCCCCCCTGTGGTTTCGTGCATTCTCACTTTGCTACCCTGTGGTTTAAAACGTATCAATTTGCCCCCCTGTGGTTTCGTTTTTATCTTTTTGTTATCAATTTTATTATTATTATTTTTTAAAATCAGTGACAAAGTTAAAATTAAAGGATACTAAAGTGACTATTCGATAAATATAGATGGTTATCTGAAGTTTTTTGTATATAATTTAACGAAATATTAACGAAAAAGCTTCCGAAAAGATAAAAATGAAACCACAGGGGGGTAAATTGATACGTTTTAAACCACAGGGTAGCAAAGTGAGAATGCACGAAACCACAGGGGGGGTTTTTGAAGTTTTCCCAAAAAATAAACACTTGTAACTAATTTCCTATCAACAAAATATGAATCTATAACTTAAGAAATAAATAATTTCCTATCAACCATTTAATATAAAGAAAAAAAATATTTTAGTTAACTAGGGATTAAATTAACCTGCTCATGATTTTTGTTGTTGTTGTGGTCCATGAGGTGCCCTTGGATTTGGAGGGTGTCGGGGAGCAACGTCGCCGCGGCGTCCAGGCAATGTCCGCAGGTGGGTTTGGAGGGCTTTGCGGAGCAGTGTCGCACGCCGCTAGGGTTGGAGCGTCCACAAGCTGCGCCGGCGTGTGGGGCCGGCAGGTGGGGGCGGGGGGGAGGAGCGGGGTGAGGGAGGGAGAGCTAGAGATGGTGGGAGATGAGTTCCTCTGGGAGAAATGGGAAAGAAAGAGAGAGAGAGAGATGTTGGGGTGGAGAGAGAGAGAAAGAGAAAGAGAAAGAGAGGTTTCAGGTTGGGATTTCGAGAGAGAGAGAAAGAGAGAAAGAGAGAGAGAGTGGTATGAAATGGGATTCTCTCTCCTATTTTATTTCTTTGTTAACGGTGTTAAGTTGCTCCATCCCTCCTCATCTCATTTAAAACTTCAAATCTGTGCACGAATCTCAAAGATGATCCAATGGTTTAAAACACTATAGTATAGGAGTCTCTATACTATTGATAGTGTCACGCCCCGAGCTCCGCCATTTTGGTCGGATTCGAGCACATGACAGATGCCGAACGGACAGTACCTCCCCTGTCCGCCCAAGGCTCCAACAACAAGTATATTACAAGCAAGTCAAAAGAGAATTGTGGAATATACAAGGTTTGCACGAGGGCAAACAACAACACAAGTGAAAGCATCGAAACTAACGAAACATCCATTACATGTTATTTGATTTCATTTGAACCAAACACAAGTAGTCCATTCCTTTCCGCGTTCTGCTCATTTCGACGGAACCCGGCACGACTCACGGGGAAGTGATATGTTACAGATAGTATAGGAGCACAACTCTATATATATATATATAGTAGAGCTACTATGCTATCGAAAGTATAGAGGATTTGGTGTTTTCGATTTTTTGATTCTTAGATCAACCCCTTTAATCATTTCTTATCTTTGAATTAATACTATTATTACCTTGTAGGGACCACTCAATCCTAGGATATATATATATATATATATATATATACTTGATGATACGATAGCTTTTATATCTCCTAAACTACAAAAGCTTAAAAACCGGGAAACTAATTCTTAACATACCAACCCTACTAACGCCAGGGGGGATCTTAATTTATTATGGGAGGGTATTATTTAATCTTTAGGGGGACCGCAATCATCCAACATACAATTCTTAATCAAGGGCCAAAATTCGAAAAACATCAATCCTCTATATTTTCGATAGCATGTAGATTTATTATATATATATATATATATATATATATATTATATATATATATAGAGCTAGGCTACTATACTATCAGGTAGCACGGAGCGCTCCGTGCTACCAAGTTGTTTTCGATGATGCGCTTCCAAATCGACGATTCGGCTCCGTTAGAGTTGATCTACACTATTTGAAAGTATTAGAAACTAAATTTTCATAATTTCGATATCATTTACCTATAAACAAGTAGTCTAAAATTGAACGGCTAAAAATAAAAATCTCATAAAAAAATGACAAAAGATTTAATTCAAGATCAGATATACTGATCTTACTCTAAAATATGTGAAAAGAATTTTCTATAAAATTTTCATCGCATTTGAATTGTTTTACACCGTTAAACTCACAAACACACCACATCGGCCATTAAAATTGTCAATTTTGAGATCTTTTGATCATAGTCAAATGAATGTCGAAAAAATTTGAAATTTAGTTTCACAATACTTTCAATAGTATAGATCAAGTCTAACGGAGCGATCGTCGATTTGGAAGCCGCATCATCGAAACAACTTGGTAGCACAGAGCGCTCGTCCTACGATAGATATAGCGGACTCATTATATATATATATATATACTATATATATATATATATATATATATATTAAAAAAATATATAAATATATAATATATTTTAATTATATATAGGCTGAGTGAATTAATCTTAGTTTAGTTAAAATTGGGCAATGTTGTTGGGCCATAAAAACAAACCAATAGACAAATAAAGATCAATTTTACTAAATTTTTACATTTTTCCTTTTCTTCTTTTTTTTCACAAAGCTTCTAAATTTTTTATATGTTTCTCTCTCTTATTTTGTCTCTCACATAAGTGGCCAAGCCAGAGCCTCCAAGTTACAAGCTAACAACATATGCCGTCGTTGCCTACCTTGCTATTAATTGTATGCTTGAGAAAATATACAGATATATTTAAAATAAAAATTATTATCTATATAAAATTTTATTTTAGTTATATATGATTGGATAGTTTAATCCAATATTTATCTATTATTTATTTTATTTTTGACCGCATAACGAAAATGAATAATATAGAGATTGAAGGGGAAAGAGAAGAAATATGAGGCTAAAGAATCTAGATATTTCAGACCATAAATTATTTTTTTGAGCTCGCTCGACTTGAAATTAGGCTCGCTCGAGCTCGGCTCGAATTAATTTCAATCCAAGCTTGAGCTTAAATTTAGGCTCGAAATTAATTTCAAGCCGAATTTGAGCCGAGGTAAGCTCGCTCGAGCTCGGCTCGTTTCCACCCCTATCAACAGCATAGGGTGTATGACTAGCCTTGAGATGTGGAAATGGATTCCGAAATCCCAAGACTTATGGAACACCGAAAGGAGGTATTGGGCGTGTGCGACGATTTCGCCGCCCGGGGCTAAACCATTGTTCGGCGTGTGCGACGATTTCGCCGCTAGATAGTTAAGCCGGTTTGTGGATTATGGCCAGGTGACTTGAGCCAGTGTTGGGCGTGTGCGACGATTTCGCCGCCCGGTAGCTTAGTCACGGAGTGAGGTGGGCTGTTGAGCAGCTAGTGCTCGATAGTCCGCAGATGATTGACTCGAGGCCGAGTCGGGTGGATAGCTTGGTTAAGGTGGTAGAAACCTTAAAAGCTAGTGATAAATGGCAAGAGCTAAAGTAATAGAGATCTTAGAAGCAAGTTGGATTTGAGTTGTGAACCTATGGAAGTAGAAACCTTAGAAGCTAGATTACATGAGCTAAGATTAGCAGAATTGAATGTAGAATCAATGGATCTACTAATTGGTTGCATAGTTGCATAAAATTGCATGATTTTCATATTGCATATTATGAGGCATGAACATGATGATGTTAGTTGCATAAATCATATGATTATATATATCTGTGGATATTTGTTGGACTAACATATTGTAGTGCCTCCTTCGGATCTGGTGGGTCAAGCTTTTTCCTTGGGTGGCTGTACCCACCGGGAACTATGGACAATAGTTCTCACCCCGGTGTTGTTTTTGGGGGTATAGGTTCACACGTGAGCGGCGCGGCGGCGCGAGGAAAGGGCGTAACTCCGTAGATAGTGCCCTACCCCAGTGACCAGAGATAGCAGTACCCTGAGTTGGTCTAGCTTAGGGTTGGAAAGGAAATGAAGGAACCAAAATTGTAATAAATTTGTATTAACTTAGATTGTATTTGGATGAAAGCAAATTGTAAAAGTGGTGTACAATGCATTTATGTGAATGCTTGTAATAGCTAGTTGTTTTATGTTGTTGATACTTCCTTATGCAATCTTTGTTTGAATATTGTTCCTAGTTGGAAGCTCTTGTATTGTATTGATTGCGACGCCTAGGACGTACAGAAAAAACTCTGTCAGTTCAGCGGTTTGTTGGCGTCCCCGAATCTGACCAAATAGGCGGGTGTCGGGGCGTGACATAATTGGCCGGCGAGAACTCGTTAGATAAATTTTAAATTTTGGACATATGATTTATTTTGATTTGAGGTTGATTAATTGGACATCTAGTAGTTATTGTTTAGTTTTGTTTTAATTAATAAATTATTTAGTCTTTAACTGAGATAGTGGCTTTGGATCAATTTAAGGCCTTTCGTTTTTCGGAGGTTCTTCCTCTGAATTCGTGGCCGATTGTTGCAATTCGAATCTGAGCATTTGGATCTGGGGCGTGTAAGGACTGAGAATTTCGCAGTGTAGTTGAACTCTCTGTTGACGATGTTTTTGTGTGTATTTTAATTACAAAAGCACTCGTCAAGTTTCGGGGCAAAACGAATTAAAATGAAGCTGTTTACGCGATTTCTAGTTTTCACTTAAGTAAATAATAATTGGCTTTTCGATTTTGGATGAACGCGTAACTTTGGCTTCAGATGTGAAGCAGACACTGTTTTGATCGATTCAATAGGTCGTTTTCAATGGTCTGGCAGTGCCGGGAGTCATAGTGAAGTCAGATTTTGGATTCGGCAACCCGAGTGTGGAAAATTGGCAGATTTTTGATAAATTGGTGATGCACAGCTTGGGTCTCGGGAGGAAAAACCTATTATTTTATATATGGATCTAAATGGGGCTGGTTGTGGAGGGGTTCTATGCGATTTACACCTCATGTGGAAGCCTCGTCATGAAAAATTGGAATAAGGCGGGACTTGCGTGCAAAACTCCACTTTTGATGCATGACAACTTGGTGTCACGCCCCGAGGCCGCCAATTTGGTCGATTCGGGCACGCCGACAGACACCGAACGGACAGCACCTCCCCTGTCCGCCCAAGGCTCTAACAACATGTATAATACAAGCAAATCAAACAAGAGATTACAATTATACAAGGCTTGCTCGAGGGCAAGCAACAACCATAATAGTGAAAGCATCTATGCTACAACACTAAACATACAACCACATACATGTCATTTGATTTCATTTAAATCAAATACAAGTAAACTATTACATTCATTCTTTTCCTTTCCATTCATTTACATCACATTGTCCTTTAACCAAAATATAAGGTTTATATTATTTACATTCCTTAGTTCAACATACAAAAGTTGAATGTACATATAGGGTATGCCGATAACTCCGAAGGCCGCTAACTACGGCGCTAATCCCTTACCTCAATCCTTCTCCGCCCCACTCGCGCATGGATCTGCAGGGTGTTGGTAGCCGAATTTCCCAGCCTTTGACCCGGTCAAAGATCCTCCCCGTGGAGCGTGTCGGGGTGAGGAACGGCTGCGGATAGTGACCCTCGAAGTTCGCGCCCTTCGACTGGATCAAGCGATTCGACTGATGAGGGATCGAATCAGCCGGGCCTGAAAGCTCTTTTCACTCTCCGGTTCGGCTGGATGAGCCGAATGTGCTGGGAAAGTCGGAAATTAAGCCAGGAGATGAGTCGAATGGCTAGCACAACACAAAATCTGGTCGGCCAGAATAGCCGAACGTGACTTTCTATTGAATAAGGAATGGAAGAGTACAAGAACATGGGAGTGATGCCCGTGGGGCAGACAGACTCCAAATATATTCTACAAGGGAGTGATGCCCATGGGGCAGACAGACTCCAAATATCTAAGTTACAGGGACTACTCCTAGGAAAAACAGTAAATGCGAGAAAGAAAGATGCAGGAAAATAAAGGTGGTCTTTTGTGCGCAGGGGCGAAGACCCCTATTGCAGGCTTCAAAGTTACTATTTATAGCCCATATTATTAGTTGGTTGAAAGTAGTTGGGGGGAGTGGTTGTAATTATGATCGTGAAAGTTATACTAACTCCTCATGGAATACGCTAACTCCTCATGGAAGTTACGCCCCAATCTTCAACCGTTCCCGCCTTCTTGTCCTTCAGGTGTCTTATTGCCGACTCCTGGTGTACCACGTGTCACGCCCCCGCCCCGAGGCCGCTACCGATTTGGTCCGGTTCCGGCGCGGCGAACGGACCGCCGAACAGACAGCAAATCCCCTGTCCGCCCAAGGCTCACCCCACGAGATCATGTACACAAGTCCCCAGGAAACAGACTTGTCTAAATACATGATCTAACAATAACGACGGAGCACAAACAGTGCTTAACAACCAAGAGCAAGCAACACAAGTAAGGCATACAAGTGATAAGAGAGAGATGTATTAACTATTAAACTCATTTGACTTTTACAATTATTTCATCCTTTACAGACTTCCAAAATATATACATATACAATCACTCTCCAAAACCTCACCCTATACATCATCTACTCTCAAACATAGATACAGGGTAGAGCTAATGCAAAAGGGAAGTAAGCTAGCTATGTACGTATATCACTAGGGCGCTACGCCCTTGCCACGATCCTCGCGCTCGCCGGGGACACTCGAACTCGGACCTGAAAAAGGTGGGGTGAGAACTATCTTCCATAGTTCCCAATGGGTTCGGCCGTCGACTCCGCCAGTCTCCACACTAGGTCTAAGTGGGCACAAGTAGATAAACAGATAGATAGATATGAAGAGCTATGAAAACGGAATAGTAAAGCTATACTACTGTACCCGAATCATGTATATGAAGAATGCATGCACAATGAAATGGATAATCAACTAGCTCTTCATATGTCCAAGAAGTAAGGCTATTTACTTGTTCATTAATCTCGTGGCTCATTCAAGGATTCGCCCACTACTCACATAGCCATCTCGATAACTACGAATCCGAGACTGTCTGCGGGACCCCACATAGGCCATCCCTCGGGACCCCAAATAGGCCATCCCTATCCCACGGGACCCCAAATAGGCCATCCCTCGTGACTGACTCCGGAGCGCACTACTTGTGTGGAGCGACCACCACAAGTCGGGAACAGACAATGAGTATGATCCAATTCTCCCACCTCAAGGGTACCCTATCCTCTAGGGCTACTACCACCATAGTCAATGGGTTTCATATACGCTACGACTCACATATGCCACTCGTTCTTTGTTTAATTAACAACTAGATGCCACTGGTTCTTTTATTTCAACCCTTTCGTCATTCTTTTATTGCTGCACTATAGAATTACAAGTCTTGACCCAATCCTCATCGATCCACTATATCGAGCAACCAATACATAATATGGTATCAGATAGGAAAGCATAAGGAAAGGCAATGCACAATTATCCTACAATGCATGTGAACACAAGATGCATGGTCTCAAAATACTAAGACATAAGAGGGAGCCCGATTGTTTCGGGATGGTTACCACCCACCTCTTGGTGATGCCGCGATGGTAGAAAACTCGATCTCGCAGTCCTTGGTCGACGCTTCGACTTCTCAGGTCGATCCGAACCCTTAAGCGCTTGATTCGGAGATATCTTCGCACCCGCTCGTCGTATCGACGAACCGTCTTCGCCGACGCGTTCCGAGACCTAGCAATTAGGTTTACGACCTATTAAAATGGATCAAAACCCTAGATTTCCAAAAATCCCGAATTCGTGCCCTAGGTTGGCAACGATGGGGAAATCCGTGGTGCGAGCTTTGAATGCGAGCTCGAACCATCACCCTAGCTTCAATAGGTTCCATTCAAACCATTTCTAAGCAATAAAATCCAATCTCAAGAAATCCACCATGGATGGGTTTGAAGCTTACCTCTATGCCAAGCCCCAAGTTTGCTCTAGCTTGAAGGAAAGAGGGAAGAAGATGATCTTCCTCTTCTTCTTGGTCTTCTCCTTCCTCTTCTTCTTCTTTTCCTTCTTTTCCTTCTTCTCTTTCCATTCTCTTTTCCTTTCGTTCTAGAGAGAGAGAGGGAAAGAGTGTGAAAGGGAGAGAGAGCAAATGAGAGGAAGAGAGGGGTCCCCCACCTCTCATATAGGCCATTTTGCAAATAGCCCCCTCAACTTTCCATCCTCTGCAGTAGCCCTCACTGGGCATTTTCGCAGTGAGGGACCGGTCCCAGGTCGGGGAGACCGATCGCCGAGAGCCTTCCATCTCAGGCAGAGGGAGTTTCACGTTCGGGAACCGGTTCCTGCCTAAGATACCGGTCTCCGGGAGACCGGTTCTTGTCCGAGAGACCGGTTCCCGAGAGTTGGGTTTTCGGGACTTAGCCAAATTTCGGGACTTTTCGCTGGGTTAACGTTCGGGGACCGGTCCTCCCCTGCCAGGGACCGGTTGCATCACGGATCCCCGCAAGCCCAGCCTGATGGACCGGTCCCTCCCTGCCAGGGACCGGTCCCCGAGAGCAATTATGCTTCAGTGCAAATTTGCTCTGCTGCTCTCGCGGACCTTTCCTTAATGCACTTTATGCATTATAATCACCTTCGGACTTTCCGAAGCTTATACACTCGACAAATAGTCGATTCTAAGCGAAGTCGAATCCTCGGATTTCGAGAATTCACTTCCTTACATCGTGTCCTTATTGGCTCATACGTGGATTAGGTCGGCTCAATTTTGGTATCAACAATGCCCCCCCAATAGTCTTTCGAATGAACATTCGGATGACTATTGGTGCCAAATCGACTGTTCAAAAGCACAGCCGAGACCCAAGCTTTAGTTTCGCTGGTCTTGGTCGGCTTTAGGAAAACGGCGCTTTATCATCCCAGCCACATATATCTCGGCTTCATCAGCCGATTCTTTACTTTTATTCGATTAGTTCGGCTCTTCTTGAACCGAATGTTTTTCTATCAAGAAATTCTTCTTAAAGAAAGTGGCTATATCTCGGCTTCATCAGCCGATTCTTCACTTTCACTCGATTGGCTCGGCTCTTCTTGAACCGACTGTTCTTCTAGCAAGGATTTCTCCTTGCCTTTGCTTTGATTTTTATATCGGCTCCATTGCAGCCGATCGTCCTCACTTTTCTTCTGAAATTGCTCGTATTGGGCAACTCGAACACCTAGATCAAATAGGTTAGAAAAATACTTATCTTCAAAATGGTCTTTTATCTTAAAATGCAGACCATTTAACGCCATTTTGGCGAACTCTGATTCCGGCATTCTCATAAAGCACCAGGTTTTGGCTATTTTGAAACGGTCCAAATACTCTTCGACCGTTTCACCTGACATTTGTCGGTATAAAGCCAAGTCGGCGACCGATAATTGTGGCTCTGATCTATAGAATCGCTCATGAAATTTTCTTTCCAATTCGTCCCAATCTTGGACGGAATTGGCTGATAAACTTGTATACCAAGTAAACGTCGTTTTAGTTAACAACGTGTTAAATAATTGAAGTTTCAAAAATGAGTTAGCGGCCGCTTCTCTACATTGGGCCGTGAACCGGGCTATATGCTCTACCGTATTCTCGGTCTCATCGCCCGAGAACTTGTCGAACTTCGGCATTTTCCAGTTTGCCGGATACGGATGCTCTGTATCTATGTTTGCTGGATACGGGGATCGAAAAACAGGCCGCATAGCCGGCCTGGCCCCTACTCCGAAGGTATTTCGAATGACTTCCTCAATCTGAGCATACAGCGGAGCTTGTGCTTGAGCCGAATTTGGCCCTTGAGGAACTCCAGAATTCTGTATTGCAGGGTTCGCTCCTTGCATATCATTAGGGGCCTACCCCCCAGCCCTAATCCCTACATTTTGGGGCTGATAAGCTAGTAAAGGAGGTAAACTCGATGCAATCTCCGACTGAGGGGCGGCGTTTATATTCGCCGGCCTGTAAGCAACCTGGAAATGTGCCATTTGCGGTTGCGCCTGTGAGACCGCCGGCGTGACGGGATTTTGTTGCACCGGCACATTTAGGGGCCCTTGTTGCCCCCCCATAAGGTTGCACGTTTCGTGTAAATAATTGTCTGATTCGACCAATATTTTCATTATAGGCTGTGATAGCGGTCAGCACCGCGTCTAGTCGAGCGGTACTTTGATGGATATTTTGATCTAAAGTTTGCAGGACTCGGCTCATCTGGTCAAGTGCCTGAGTTAGACTCGGCTCTTGATGAGCCGACTATCCAATAGTTTCTCCTTTAACTGGCAAAACTGCTTGACATTCGCCAGCATTGTCTGAATCACTAGGTTGATTACTTTCAGAAATTCTAGGAATGGCCCTATTACGTAGATTTATGGCGTTATCATCAGCTATAATCTTAAAAATAGAATCCCACCGGGCTGCCAAAATTTGTTGGTAGCCGAATTTCCCGACTTTTGACCCGGTCAAAGATCCTCCTCGTGGAGCGTGTTGGGGTGAGGAACGGCTGCGGATAGTGACCCTCGAAGTTTGCGCCCTTCGACTGGATCAAGCGATTTGGCTGATGAGGGATCGAATCAGCCAGGTCCGAAAGCTCTTTTCACTCTCCGGTTCGGCTGGATGAGCCGAATGTGCGGGGAAAGTCGAAAATTAAGCCGGGAGATGAGCCGAATGGCTAGCACAACATAAAATCTGGTCGGCCCGAATAGCCGAACGTGACTTTCTATTGAATAGGGAATAGAAGAGTACAAGAATAGGGGAGTGATGCCTGTGGGGCAGACAAACTCCAAATATATTCTATAAGGGAGTGATGCTCATGGGGCAGACAGACTCCAAATATCTAAGTTACAGAGACTACTCCTAGGAAAAGCAGTAAATGCGAGAAAGAAAGATGCAGGAAAATAAAGGTGGTCTTTTGTGCGCAGGGGCGAAGACCCCTATTGCAGGCTTCAAAGTTACTATTTATAGCCCACATTATTAGTTGGTTGAAAGTAGTTGGGGGGAGTGGTTGTAACCATGATCGTGGAAATTATACTAACTCCTCATGAAAGTTACGCTAACTCCTCATAGAAGTTACGCCCCAATCTTCAACCGTTCCCGCCTTCTTGTCCTTCAGGCGCCTTATTGCCGACTCCTGGTGTACCACGTGTCCTTATTGGCTCATACGTAGGTTAGGTCGGCTCAATTTTGGTATCAACACAGGGTTAGTGGTATGAGAACTACAACGAAGTTCCAAGTGGGTTCGGCCGCCGACCACGCCTACTCGCCCACTAGGTCTATTCAGGCATATGTATATAAAGAAAAGTAGATAACAAACCAACTAATGCTATTAATACAATGCCTGCAAGAAAGCTATCAACAGATAGATAGTCATGTACAAGATAATTATGCATGCATGTTCTTGTTCTCATTTTCTTTGGCCTTTACCTAATCATCCTGGAGTGCTCTTGGTTTACCCCAAACTCACAAACCACATATCCCATCTACCGGGGAAGGCGCTTGGCACTTCCCGGGGGGATCATCGCCGGGGCACTCTCCCCGTGGTGTCCACACTCCGGAGTACACCGCTTGAGGAGGAGCTACCTCCCTCAAGTCGGAACCAATGTGAGTACGATCCATTCCTCAATTTGAGGAAGTATAGCCAAACTTGTCTCAATTCACAATGCCTCAATACCAGTGATAGGTTGCTACCTAATCATGTATATACCACTATATCCGAGCCACAATGGTCATGATGCCACTCTAAGTTAAACCTTGTTCAGCCGTTCTCATTCTCGGTGCCAATCTCGTCACTAATGTTAATGTCACCTTTGTTTACTATTGTCATAGTCTCTTTCATACATTCACATACACATAGGGTTCTTCACATTCATAGTCACATGGTTCTTTGTCAATTCATATGTTCTCTAAGCATATAATTGAATTTCAACCAAATACACATCACACTACCCTATATGCATAAATGATAGTACATCAATATGCTCAATAAAGTAACACAGACATAGAAGGAGATTTAGTGCTTTCGGATAGCACCCTCCACCTTGTAGGAATGCTAGGATGCCACGATCCTGATTTCGTGATTTTTAGACACCTACGTCGTAAGCTGCGGCAATCTGTACCAATTTAGCCTTTTTCTTGAATTTCTCCGCGTACACTCGTCGGATTGCCGAACCGAGCGCACCAACGCGTTCGTTGACCTACCAATTAGGGTAGAAGGAGATCAATCCCAAGATTAGACCTTATATAAACCAAACCCTAATATTAGCCCCTTATACAAAATCATCTTTTCCAATCAAGTCCCTAGACTTGAAGAATCATAGGGAAAACCACTATAAAAGCCCCTAGATGCCATTACTAGAAGCTACTACTCAAACCCTAACTCAAAAACCATTGAAACTCACCTAGAGTCCAAGCTTTTCCTTCAAAAGCTCTAGCACAAGCTAACCACCACCTTGGGAAGCTTCTTCTCCAAGCCTTGCTCCTCCAAAACCTTCCTTATCCAAGCTCTAGAGAGAGAGGAAGAGAGAGGAGAAGGTTTTTAGAGAGAGAGAGGGAAGTCTCTTGTGTGTTGGGTTGAGGGAAATGAACCCTAACCCAAGCCCTAAGCCACATAACCATTCAACATGTCATTCTTGCACTTAAGCCCCTCACAATTCACCATTTCACATCAGCCCTCATCGGGCAATTTTCGCATATGGGGGCCGGTCTCTCCCTGCAGGGACCGGACCCCGTGAGCTTGACTTTAGGGACTTAGCCAAATTTTCACAATTTCGGCAGATCTCGCGTATGGGGATCGATCCTTGGCCAGAGAGACTAGACTCCGAGAGCTCAAAACTTGATACTTAGTCGCTAGGTAGCTTTCTAGCTTACCGGGACCGGCCTCTCGCCGCAGGGACAGGACCCCGAGAGTCCAAATTCTAGGACTTAGCCAATTTTTTACAGGTTTGCTCTCTTGGGTCCTTTTACTCCATACCAAGGTTCCAAAACACTTAGAACCCATTGTAACTCATCCGACTCCGTGCTCCGCCCGTTTCGACGGAACTCGGCACGATTCACGGGGATGCGATATGTTACATTCTCCACCCCTTAAAAATAGTTTCGTCCGCGAAACTTAACACGTACCTTAGCTCACTTGATCGAACAAGTGAGGATAGACCTCGCGCATCTTCTCCTTGAGTTCCCACGTGGATTCACGCCTCAAGTGATTACTCCATTGCACTTTCACGTACAGAATAGTCCGATTTTGTAGCTTCCGCTCCTCTCGAGCAAGAATGCTCACCGGAAACTCTTCATAAGTGACATCTTCGTGCAGCTCTACCGGCTCAAACTCCATCACATGTGAGGAGTTACGAAAATACTTGCGCAGATTTGATACATAGAACACGTTGTGCACACCCGCAAGCTTCGGCGGTAACGCTAACTTGTACGCCACCGGCCCAATCCGCTCTAGAATCTCGTATGGTCCAATGTATCAGGGACTAAGCTTCCCCCGAATGCCAAACCGCTTCACCCCGCGCATAGGCGATACCTTGAAAACACATGGTCACCAACCGCGAATTCCAAATCCTTTCGGCGCTTATTCGCATAGCTTCGTTGCCGCGATTGTGCCGTCCACAATCGTTGGCGGGCAAGACAAATTTTCTCTTCCGCCTCTCGCACCACATCCGGACCAAGTGTGACTCTCTCACCCACCTCGCTCCAGTGGATAGGGGAGCGACACTTTCGTCCATAAAGTGCCTCAAATGGCGCCATCGCTATACTTTCCTGATAACTGTTATTGTAAGCGAACTCCGCCATCGACAAATACTCGTGCCACCCACCTTTATAGTCCAGTACACACGCTCGCAACATATCCTCGAGTATCTGAATTGTCTTTTCCAACTGGCCATCACTTTGAGGATGAAACGCCGTATGAAATCGAGCCACGTGCCCAGAGCATCCTGCAAGCTCTTCCAAAAATGGGAAGTGAACCGGGGGTCTCGATCTGACACAATCGATAATGGGGTTTCCATGCAATGTCACTACCTCTCCAAGTACACTTGCGCTAACTTGCCTCCGGACCACGTGGTGTGGATCGGCAAGAAATGAGCCGACTTTGTCAAATGGTCCACAACCTCCCATGTCGCATCATGTCCGACTTGCGATCGGGGTAATCCGATCACAAAGTCCATCGCTATGTCTTCCCACTTCCACACGGAAATTGGTAAGCTTTGCAACTTCCCGCGAAAAATCGACACTCAGCCATCACTTGTTGGCACGTCAAACACTGCGCCACAAAATCCCCAATATCTTTTTTCTTGCCCGGCCACCAATAATATAGTTTCAGGTCCTTGTACATCTTAGTGCCGCCCGGGTGTATACTATACGGGGAATGATGCGCTTCTTACAACACCGCTTTGCAGATTTCATCGTCCTTGGGCACACACAACCGGTTCCTGAACCGAAGTGCACCTTCGGATCCCACGCCAAAGTCACCGACGCGTCCGCCCTCAACATCACTCCGCACCTTCTGGAGATATGGATCATCAACTTGCCGTTCCTTAATTCTCTCCAATAAGGTCGGTCGAACCACTAGCGTCACCAAAATGGTCGGAACCTCCGGCACCACTACTTTCAATCCAAACCGTTGCATTTCTTTTTGCAATAACGGTTGACTAGTAATTGCCATCGCCAAGTTCTCAACTGATTTTCTGCTTAGTGCATCGGCAACCACATTGGCCTTCCCAGGGTAGTATAGGATAGTAAGGTCATAATCCTTCAACAACTCTAACCACCGCCGCTGCCGCATATTCAACTCTTTTTGGGTGAACAAGTACTTGAGGCTCTTGTGATCGGTATATACCTCACAATGCTCACCGTAGAGATAGTGCCTCTATAACTTTAGCGCGAAAATGACCGCCGCTAACTCAAGATCATGTACCGGGTAGTTCTTCTCATAGCTTTTCAACTGGCGCGAAGTATACGCAATGACTCGCCCATTTTGCATAAGAACACGCCCGAGACCAGTGTAGGAAGTATCACTATAAACCACAAAGCTCTCGCCCAGTGTCGGCAAAGCAAGTACCGGGGTCGACGTCAACTTCTCTTTTAGCTCTTGGAAGCTTCGGTCGCAATCGTCGCTCCACAGAAATTTTACTCCCTTGCGCGTAAGGCGTGTGAGAGGAGTATTCAACTTTGCAAATCCCTCCACAAAATGCCGATAGTAGCCCGCCAATCCGAGGAAACTGCAGACTTCCGCCACACTCGTCGGGCGAGGCCAATCTTTTATCACCTCAATCTTTCTTGGATTTACCGAGACTTCACTCCTGGATATCACATGGCCTAAGAAGGTTACCTCTGAAAGCCAAAAATCACACTTCTTTAGCTTGGCGTAAAGCTTCTCGTTCTGGAGTATTTGCAACACGGTTCTCAGATGTTCCTCGTGTTCTTCCTCACTCCGTGAATAAGCTAACATGTTGTCGATAAACACCACAATGCACTTGTCGAATAACGATCGAAAGACCCGATTCATCAAGTCCATAAATGCTGCCGGGGCATTAGTAAGCCCAAACGACATCACCGTAAACTCACAGCGGCCATATCGCGTACGGTACGCCGTTTTGTGCACATCTTTCGGCCGGATCTTCAACTGGCGATATCCCGACTGAAGGTCTATCTTCGAATATACCCGCGACCCTTGCAACTGATCAAACAGGTCATCTATTCTCAACAACGGGTATTTGTTCTTGATCGTCATTTTATTCAACTCGCAATAGTCAACGCAAAGTCGAAGTGTACCGTCCTTCTTCTTCACAAACAGCCCCGGAGCTCCCCACGGTGACACGCTCGGCCTAACAAAGCCTTTATCGAGCAAGTCCTTTAATTGAGCCTTCAACTCTTTAAGCTCCACCGGTGCCATTCTATACGGAGCCGTCGAGTCTGGCGCCGCTCCGGGAATCAAGTCAATGTCGAACTTGATCTCCCGATCCGGTGGCAATCCCGGTAACTCCGCCGGAAACACGTCCAGAAATTCACATGCAACTCGGATATTCCCAAGCTCTGGGTGCTCCTTCTGAGTCTCTATCATGGTCGCCAAATGGGCCACACATCCACCTTTGATAATCTTCCTCGCCTTCGCCGCTGACACAGTCGCCGCGAAGCGCGAGCTCTTAGACGCACGATATACCAATTCTTCCTGATGAGGCTCACGAAAAGTGATCACCTTACTTTCACAATCGATGCTTGCATAGTACTTGGAGAGCCAATCGACTCCCAAGATTACATCAAAGCCCCACATCTGTTTCAGCACTAGCAAATCCGCCGGCATGACCCAATCGCCAATCTGAACTAGACAGGCTAGGCATTCCTCGTGAACTCTAAACGAATGTTCAGGCGCATTAACCCACCAATAGATCGGATTATGCACTATCTTCATGCCATGAGTCTTAGCAAACGATGCACCAATGAATGAATGTGATGCACCCGTATCGAACAAAGCTTTAGCTCTAGTGCCATTAATCAAAATAATACTTGCCACGACGTCATCTGGTACGGCAGGCTGCTCCTCCACCTGAGTGGCGAAAACCTGTCCACTCGGTGCTCGTGATCCCTCCGACTAACACGGTGCTGACGCGGGCCCAGCCGACATAGCAGGCGGCAGTCCCGCAAGCTGTCATAGAGCATACTGAGCTGAAGCAGCTGACAGGGCAGGTGATGCACCGCCCTGGCAATACCAACTCATGTGTCCCGCTTGGCCGCATCGAAAACACCTCCCGTCACGCTAGGAATAATCACTGGGCCTATGATTTCCGCCGCAGATCACACACGGGAAGGAAGTTGTCTTACTCCTCGACTGGCTTCTGCCTCCCCGCCACTGTGACTTTGGGTACCGAGGGGGCCGCTTAGAACTCGACTGCCCTGCGGAACCGCTAGCCGCCCGCTTCTTGGACTTCTCCTTGTCCCTGTCCCTTTCAAATGCCTCGCGCTCCTCGCGGGCAATGGCGTTGCCGCGCTCTACCCATAACGCGTGTTCCAACACGTTCTCATAGGTCTTCAACCGAAGTGCCTGGACAATTTTAATATTTTCGGCCGCAACCCGTGCTCAAAGACCTCCGCTCGGTCTCGGTCGCCGTGAACCAAGCCCGAAACACAGTTAACCATGTGCGAGAACTCCCTTTCATACTCTCGCACCGATCGATTTCCTTGCCTTAGTTTGCGAAAGTCCTCCTTGATCTTCCGCTTATCACTTTTGGAAAAATACTCCATAAGTAGTAATTCCCGAAACGCCTCCTAAGTCATGGAAGCAAGATCCAAAGAGCGACCTTTCTTCGCTTGAGTCCACCATAACTGAGCTGACCCCTCGAAGCAATGAGCCACTAGGTGAACCTTATCTCGCTCGAGGGTGTCTCGACGGAGCAGAAAGGTTATCGGATTGCACGATCGGACCATAAAAGCTCGGAAATCGCATGAAATAACGTGATTTCATGCTATCGGGAGGGCTTTTATGCATTTTGGTTTGTCGCGGCTACTGTTGGCAGCATGTGTGGGCAGTGGGTAACCTCTGGACTGATTGTCCAAGGCCCCAAGCCTTTGCGGGAATCGAAAAGTGATTTTCGGTGCGTTTTTCGGCGAAATCTGTCGACGGAACGCGTTTTTGATTCGAAATTCTTCCGACGGTGCTCCGTGATGATTTGTGATGTCGCTGAGCCTTATTGGCTGGTCACCCGCGTCGTTTTGAGTGTCCGAAGACGACGGGTGAACGACGGTGGGTTCCGTTGTCGAATTGGACACTTTCGGGAACCCGGATCGGAATGATTATCCGATGATAATCGTTTCGGAGTGAGTTAGTGTTTTGGCTGCCAAGTGACACAAGCATATGTGTTTAGTGGCAGCGGGTGACTCGTGGTACGAGTCGGTGTGTTCCGGGACAGTTTGTGGGTCCCGGCGGAGTCCCGATACGATTTTCGGGATGCCCGACGAGTTACGGTAGTCGGTTTGGGAAACCGATCTCCGTGGGATTGTTTGTGGGGTTTTGGATTTAGTGGTTATTAGTTGTGGGTTAGACACTAACCCGGTGGACCCTCCTTAGGTCCGGTTGACGTTCTTTCGCAATCAGGAGACAGGCGCGACATTCTTATAGGTGGGTACTTCGATCCGAAGTCGGTACAGTAGTGCACGCTCGGTGATATCTTCTTACCCTTGCTCTTGTTACTATCCTGTGCATATATATATTATGTTGAGTCTAGCACCTTTGCTATTCTTGTTGTGCTTTATTTGGTTGTTTGCATGTCTAGTATTATGAATAGAAGTAGAGCTGGTTTATGATTGATTGTGAGATCCGTGATCTAGTTGGTCGGTTCTATTATCTAGTACTGTAACCATTCGGTCGGTTTCTTGACTTCTATCGTTCGATGACCGTTGAGGTCGGTATACCCTGAAGGGTGGGATTGTCTGCTAGTGTCGACGGATGATTATAGTTTACACAGATCCGTCATTTGACATTATATGACCTAGTCGATCGGTTTTGTGACTTTTATTGTTTGATGACCTATGAGGTCGGTGTACCCTGAGGGGTAGGATTGTTGGCTAGTGGCTAACAGTAGTTCTGGATTATATTGATACACTTTTGTAATCTATTGGTCGATTTTTGCGTATATACTTTAATTGACCTATTAATCAGCACTTGCATATCTTCGATAGGATGTTGAGTAGTTCCATCCTAGTTGACCTGAGTGGTGGTACTTGTGTTTCTTACAGTTCGATGACCTTTTGAGTCAGTGTGTCCCGAGGGGCGGTAATTGTCGGCTAGTTGCCGACGGTTGGCTATTGAGCATATTAGCATTGATCGCCACTACTCGTACGCATTTCACGAACACCAGCGGTTTGGCCACCTCAAGGGGGTGTTCTTTTCCGGAAAAGTGGTTGGGAGTGCCAACCCGTGAGCCCAGGAGCTTTATGCTAAGATTGTATGTTTTCAGGCCCAGGAGCTTTATGCTAGGGTTGTACGCTTTCAGGCCCAAGAGCTTTATGCTAGGGTCATATGCCTTTCAGACTCAGGAGCTTACGCTAGGGTTATATGTATGTAGAGTGGCAGTGGCACAGGCCTGAGGTGTGTGGACCAACATGGCCAGGTTTCTGATTGGGTATACTTTGACTATTCGTCTGGTTGACGCATATGGCTATAGTAGCGGTTGTTGCATGCATACTTACAGTTCTTTCTTTATACTTGTCTTGTTACTATAGTTTTGATATCCATGTATGCATTCAGTCCTTCTTTACAGTAGCAGTAGTTATATATTCTGTTATTGTTCTACTTCCTTCCAGTTTATGGCTATTGTATTTGTTATATCTGCTCATAATCTTGTTTATCTCTTCCTGATCCGGTGAGTACTCCTCGCCTTCGTCGGCTTGCAGTACCCACTGGGAGGGGAGACATGTTTACATGTTCTCACCCCCCCCCACCATTTTTCAGGTATTGCGGGCGGTGAGGTTTAGACGAGACGTGAGGCACGTTCGCAGCGGTCGATAGATCTTCCGACCTGGTTTGTTCGGTTTAGTTGTTCCCCTCCTTTTATTTCTGTTGATATAACATAGACTGCTAATATGGTTCAGTATTTCATTATGTTTGAGTATTCAAGATTTCAGTTGATTTTCTGAATGAAATAAAGAATTGTGAATTTCTATGAAATGAAAATGTTTTCTACCCCTCGTGGTAGTGTGTTTTAAAAAGGAAAAAGTTTTCGTGTGGGAAACAGTTTTTAAAAGGTTTTTTCGTGATTTTTCGTAACTTAGTATTTCAAAACCAGTTTCCGGCAGGAAACATTTTAACTGATAGTTGTGGATTTATATTCAAACTCTACATGTGAATCTGTGGTGAATGGTGTATGAATGTATAAATGGTTAGATGTTGTATATTCATTTGTTGTGGTTGTATTCTGGTTATACTCTTGTACTTGTGCGACGCCGTGTAAATACAGGGAAGACTCTGTCCGTGTGAACAGTGGACTCCCTTTATTTGTGGCGGATCTGGCATATCCCGAGGGTCAGTTTTTCACAAAAAAAGACCTTTTCGCTGCGTTTTTAAACTTAAAAGGGACCCCGGGGCGTGACAGATTCAATCATAAATCCTCAACTATCGGTTAAAATATTTCCTATCCGGAAACTCGTTTTAAAACACTAAATCACGAAAATCGATAAAACCATTTTTAAAATCGTTTCCCACACGGAAACCTATTTCTTTTTTAAAAACACGCTACCACGAGGGGGTAGAAAACTATTTTCAGTTTACAAAATCATAAATTCTTTATTACATTCATGAAATCCCAAATATTGAAATGTAATAAAAATATTGAACCATAATAGTTGTCTAAGTCATTTATTTAAAGAAGCTGAGTTAGAGATTTTACCAAACGACGGGACGGTGGCTCTATCGACCGCTAGACGCGCTCCTTACGAACCGTCCCACTAAGACCAGCGACGTCACCTGTAATGGGGGTGGGGGGTGAGAACATGTACATATGTCTCCCCTCCCAGTGGGTACCGCAAGCCGACGAAGGCGAGGGGTACTCACCAGTCACGGAGAACAAACAAGGTATAGATAGTGGTAATACAGTAGCCATGATAAACAAATAAAACGAGATGTATATGAAACATTACAGCTACTGTATGTATGCATCAACCGGACGACCAGTCCAAAATACCCAATCTGAAACCAATGCTCTGTTGGTTCGCACCGCAAACCTCAAGCCTGTGCCATTGCTACTCTATCTGCATATAACCCAAAATAGCCTATGAGCTCACGGGTTGGCACCTGCAACCACTTTTCCGAAAAAGAACACCTCTTACGGTGGATCAGACTTTTGGTGTTCGTGAAATGCGCACAAGTAAGGGCGATCAATGCTGAATGCTCGAAAGCCAACCGTCGGCAACCAGCTGACAATCCTACCCCTCAGGACACACTGACCGAATAGGTCACCAAGGAGTCAAATTGACCAAGTAGGTCACCATACGATGCAATAAGCCGACCAAATAAGTCACAGGTATGTGATACGGGAACCGACCAACCAGGTCATAATACCAGATGCAACGCACTGACCAACCAGGTCATATATCTCACAAGTAATCACAAAACCTCTCTACTTCTAAAACATGATACTGGATATGCAAACAACTAAGTAGAGCGATAAGGAAACATGGTATAGGTGCTAAGCTCAACATAAAATATGCAATGTATATGCTAAGCTTAACATAAAATATGCAATGTATATAATATGCAATATAACCAACAAGGAAGGGGTGAAAAGAACGTCACTGAGCGTGCACCACTGTACCGACTTTGGGTCGAAGTACCCACCTGTACTTATACGGTACTGATATTCCAGCTGCAGAAGAAGTATCACCTGAACCTATGAAGGGTCCACCGGGTGCTCCAATTTCTTTCACAGCCTGAGGAGCTACAGGTTAGGCTCAAGATTCTCATTGCCATAATCTACAGGAAAGGAGTATCCATCCCATGTATACTCCACCAATGGGCTGCAATATTTTAAAAAAGTAACTTTATGCTTTTGTCTTTGTCTCATCGCAATTTCCCTCCCAAATGATCCCGAAGCAGTTTTGTACAATGGCAAGTATCTTATCTTGCTTACTTGGATCATTTGGATAAAATTTCAATAGACACTCAAGCACACCATCTATGATACTTGCATTGCTATCAATTTCATCTTTTTTGGCATTGCTATCAATTTCATCTTTTTTGGCATAGTAAAAAAAGGGATTCAAGAAGTAGCCTACCTTGTGTAATGGAGTCTTAAGCTTGTCATTAAATCTTGAGTCGATAATGTTCCAAACAGGACTATTTTTTCCTATCATTGTCCATGTGTAGAGCAATTTCCTTTTTAGCATTTTCCAGGTCACCATACACATAGGCTATGGATGGCACCTTATCACCATCAACTCGTTGAAGAACATATACCAAAGGCTCAAATGCTTTTAATGTAAGTGACACACCATTCCAGAACTTATTGCTCAAAACAATTTGTTGGATTCTCTTCCCTACTTCCATTTTGGACCATTTACATTCATCCCAATCCTTGGAGGTGAACATCGTCCGTAGCTCATTCCTCTTCAACATAATGCTTTGCAAGCTTAGAAAAGCAGTAGCAAAACGAGTAACTCCAGTCCTTACCAAATCCTTTTTTTGGGCGAACTTCCTCATCATGCTGAGCGTGATCATATGCCCATACAAGAAAACTGTCACCATTCTTGCCTTAGTAATCGTATTTTTTATTTGTCTAAACTTTCCAATATCTTCGAGCATTAGATCAATGCAATAAGCAGCACATGGAGTCCAAAAGATATTAGGACGTTCGGCTCTTAATAAGTTTGCGGCCGCCATGTTTGCTGATGCATTATTGGAGATGACTTGAACCACATTTTCCTCTCCAATCTCATCAATACAAGAACTAACCAACTTAAATATAAAAGGACCAACATGAACCTCCAAAGAAGAATCAATTGATCTAAGAAAAGAACTTCCCAACTCACAATTTACCACCAAGTTCATAAAATTCCAACCTCTTTTATCGGTCCAAGCGTCCGTCATGATTGAGCATCCATGTGCTTCCCAACAATCCCTATGAGTTTTCAAGAATGCTTTTGTCTCTTCTACTTCTTTCTTCAATAAAGGTACTCTAAGCTCATATGGTGTAGGAGCTTTCAATCCCCGACCATATTGTCCAATTGCTTCTAGCATCAAACTGAAACTTTCAAGACTGGCTGCATTGAAAGGAATTCCAACTTCATAAAACCACCGAGCAATGTATTGAATTGTTCTTTCTCTTTCTTTCTCTTTCAATTTCTCATTTATAGTGGGTTGAACATTCTTGCCCCTTCGCAAAGCTTCTTCAGGAGTGGGGATGCAAAACCTATCAATGAGTCCTTTCTGTGTACTCTTGCTCGACCCAACACAACTTCTTTTAGAAAGTACTTCTCCTGTTTCATAATCTGAATAGTTTTCCATGTCAGTGATATTAACCTCACGTCTTAATTGCTTAAGAGCTTCTTCCTTGTGCTCCTTCATTTGTCTCTTCACTCCAATAAGTTTAGACATTTCTTCTTTTACTTTTTCTGGAACTTGCGCACAAGGAGCAACATCCCCTCTAATTCCGGCCAAGTGCCTCTTAAACCTACTCATCCCACCATTGTACTCATTTTGACAATACTTGCACTTCACTTGAGTTCGATCCTTCTCAATTGGAGGATAGGCATGTTCCCAACCTGGATCTTGTGCTTTTTTTGACATGATAAAGAGCAAAATAGAAAGTGTCTGCTTCATAATAGAGTCAATGTCAGCCATTGAATTTAAATATAGAGCAGCAGTATGCAAATAAAACTAGAAAATTGCGCACCTAATGATCAGCGTGCATGATTCGATATACATCTAAATTTTTCTTGGCATGCTTTGGTACTAAGTACTAAGTAAATAGAAAGTAAAATGCGCAGCTAACATCACTATTGGTCTCTTATTCTGTGAGCAGGGAGACCATCAAGAAAGAATAAAAAAAAGCAAGTCCAAAAAAATGACCAAAAGAGAGGCAAGAAGAGAGAGAGAAAGAGAGAGAGAGAGAGCGATGAAAAAAAAGCCATGCACTCGCTATGCACATGCTGATTTAGCACTAGATGCAAAGAAACAGAGGAAAAGAG
The DNA here is from genome assembly GCF_001540865.1 of Ananas comosus. Classification (NCBI taxonomy): domain Eukaryota; kingdom Viridiplantae; phylum Streptophyta; class Magnoliopsida; order Poales; family Bromeliaceae; genus Ananas; species Ananas comosus. The sequence continues at coordinate 5,808,349 of NC_033642.1, read as the reverse complement.
AGGAAATATTCATACAGAATTGGATTTTTCTCATCTTGATGATTTGCGGTGGTCGTTAGATATTGTTTATGGTCGTCGGTGAGCCCTTCTAGTCAAAGACTGGTTGCCGGTTGGCCCTCTTGGTTGCTAGCGTTCGCTTCTACTTCGCGTCCCCATAGAAGCTTCGAAACCCTAGAGATCGCTGCTTCTCTTTTTGTTGAGAATACGATATTTGATTCCCTTTTAAAAATGGATCACCTTTGTATCTTCCAAACCCTTAGAAACAGGGTTTGATCTTTATATTTCATTTAAGGATCCGACCCGATAAGCTGTTTTAACTCGTGTGCACTTTTTAAAGGTTTGGGCTTATAGCTCCCATTTTCCGACCGCTTTATAGCGGCGGCTTTAGCGAGACCAACGCCGCTAAAGTGGCTGCTATGAATCCAATCCGCTATATACCGCTTTACATATTATAGCGTAGCGGTAACACCTAAAAACCACTATAGCAGCCTCTATGACGGGCATAGCGGCCACTATTTAAAATACTGCAAATAATATGTGCTCAACTGTGTCTATCTCCTTTTGCCTATATTTGGATTATCTTTATTAAAGCCATACTAACAGTAGTGACAGGCATTCTGTATTAGGGGAAATTATTTTGGGCATGTTGACACTGTTATATTCTAATTGGCAGCATCTATAGCCTGTTGTCCTCTCCTGAAAATCACAAAGTGCAAGCAGCCTGAATCTACATTATCTATCACTAAATCATGGCATAAACTATTTTACATTTTGTGTTACATTCCTTATGCCTACTTTGTTCTCCCATTATCATGTTCCACCTTTTGACGAACTCAAAATTAAATGTGAAAATAACATTCCTTCTTGGTAGACTTTCATATTGCATTAAACTGTACTTTGCTGGAGCTTATGGATTATTTCTTTTTTTTCCTGGCATACAACATATGTCCTTATTGCCATAGTCTTTACTATCTAAGCTTCCTGATCCCTAAATATGTAATGCAGGGCTAGAGGCTTTTTAGAAGCTCTAACCAGAAACAACAAAGATTTGATAATTCTTTACAAATTATGACTAATCCTTGACATATTATATGTCATTACAGAAAACTGGAACAACTAGTAGAAGAGATTGACTCACTGAAGGAGAGCCTTGATAAGCATTTAATGCGCCAACAAAAGCGAATGGTCGAAGCTAAAGAAAGGGCAGAGTTACTGGAAAGAGCAGTAAGAATTCCTTGATTTGGAATATAAAAAAGAAGTTTTTGTAACAATGTGAATTCTCGAAATCCGAGAGTTGCACTTCGTCCAGAATCGACTAATGGTCGAGTTGGTAAGCTTTGGAAAAGCTAAGCATGCACGAAACCCAAGAAGTGCATTGGAATAGAGTCCGCGAGAGCAAAAGATGCAAATCTGCACTTTTGGCAGGTTTTGCTCTCGAGGACCGGTCTCTGGCAGTGAGAGATCGGTCCCATCGGCTAGTGGTTGCGGGGTTGCTGATGCAACCGATCCCTGGCAGGGAGGGATCGGTCCCCGCAGGCGACACCGGTGAGAATGGCCAAAAATTGGCCAAGTCCCACAAGACGAGCTCTCGGGGACCGGTCTCTGGTGGGCAGACCGGTCTCCCAAGGACCGGTCTCTCAGGGAGAGACCGGTTCCCGAATGCGTGATATCGGGGGGAGCTCTCGGGGACCGGTCCCAGGTCGGGGAGACCGGTCCCTCTAGGCGAAAAATGCCCAGTAAGGGCAATGTGAGTGGGTGAAAAGTTGAGGGACTTATCAGCATATTGTTACAATAGAGGGCTTAAGAGAGGGATTCCTTCTCTCTTCCCCTCTCCCTCACTCTCCCTCAGTCTTTCCCTCTCTCTTTCTCTGTACGTGAAGGAGGAAAAGAGAAGAAAAGAGAGAAAAGAAAAGAAGAAGAAGAAAAGAGAAGAAAGAAAGAGAAGAAGAAGGAGAAGAAGACTAAGAAGGAGATCTTCCTCCTCCTCTTCATCTTCTTCCTCACTTTGGAGTTCTTAGAGAGGTAAGCTCTTTGCCTCCTCTCATGGTAGATCTTTAAGGAGGGGATTTCGAACCATAGAAATGGTATTTTTGGTACCCTAGCATGCTATTAGGATGTGTTGTGCCCAAATCATGGATCAATTTGGTGGATTTGGTAGTAATAGCATCTAGGGCATCCAAAATGGGGTTTTGTGATTTGGGAGGGTTTGATCTCATTTGACCCTTTGTTAACCTAATTGATAGGTAACGAAACACGTTGGCGAAGTCGGTTCGGCAATCCGACGAGCCGTTGCAAAGATATTGAAGAAACGGACGTCCGGAGCTTCGTTTCCGCCTGGAAGGTCGATGCGACGTCCATAAATCGCGAGATCGAGTCCCGAGCGCCGTAATAGCAAGGAGAAGACCTTTAACTCTTGAAACGGCGAAGCGATGCGCTATTGGAGTGCAACTGCGAGATCGGGCCAAATCGGGTGCCGAGTGTCGCGGGAGGCCGATTGCAAGTGTCGACAAACAATCGGAAAGCTAGCTAAGGTGGGTTGTGTTTACCGAAGCAACTAGGTCGCCTGTATGTCTAAGATACATATCTATCATTGATGCACATAGTGGTAGCTAGTGTTAGAATACATGAATGCATAAAATGAATGTTATGTTAAGCTACCACCTTTTGTATATGGATACAGTGTAAGAATGCTAAGTAAATGCTTAGAATGATGTTAGCTAAAGACAGGAGATAAAGGGTTATTGCATGTTAATATAAAGTAGAAAGCATGCTAGTGATAATGCCTAATGACAAGTTGAGAATGATAAGTAAAGGACTTGTGTATATGGATATAAATGCACCTATAGATCGAGTGGCATTGAACCTAGTGTCAAGAACATAGGTTGAACAAATGTGGCATGAACCTAATGTTAGTAAACATAGGTTGGACAAGAGAAATAATGAACCTAGTGTTGATGAACATAGGTTAAATAGGAATGGCATTAAACCTAATGTTAGAGAACATAGGTTGTGAGATTAAGAATCACATAAATCTAGGTGGGCAAAGGTAATGAACCTAGAGTTAACAAACCTAGGCTATGAGTATGGAGGCGACGAACCTAAAGTATTAACTTAGGTTGAGTAAAGGCTTGGATCTAGATAGGTCAATTCTATAGGAATAAGACCAACCCTTATGTGATGTGAAATGGATTCCAGAATCCCAAAGTTAATGGATACACCGAGAGGGGTGTGGGGTGTGTGCGACGATTTCGCCGCCCAGGGGCTATAGAACCATTGTCGTGGCGAGTGCGACGATTTCGCCGCCGGATGGTTAGCCGGTTAGTGGATCATACCGCCTGTTGACTGAACCATCGACGTGGCGAGTGCCACGATTTCGCCGCCGGGTGGCTAAGTCATGACCTAGGCTGTTGTTGGGTAAAGTGCGATGCGTTCGCCGCCAGACGGCTAGGACAGGAGTACGGTAGGCTGTGGTTAGCTGAGGTGCATGTGAGAGTTCCTTCACCTCGAGCTAGATAGTGCGCGGACTATCCGCAATTGATTGACTCAAGACCGAGTCGAGTGGCATAATTGGCTAAGGTAAAGTAACCTTAGGAAGGAACGGCGACAATCAAGAATGTCAGAGAATAAAGAATCGCCAATGAGTATAATGTAACAAGAAAATGATGTAAAGAATAGCTAATGAATGAGAATAGCTAAATAAGTAAAGAACGGCTACATATAAAAAATGACTAATAATATGTAGTAGAAACAAGTAAACTACTTGCATGGGTTATAGGTTTTGCATATCGCATTTTGTGAGGCATGCTATCTGTTAGTTGCATAATAACATGATGATATATCGATAGATGTTTTTGGACTAACATGATTACAGTGCCTCCTTGGACCTATTGGTCGAGCTCTTCCCTTGGGTGGCCGTACCCACTCGGAACCATAGAGTTGGTTCTCACCCCACGTTGTTTTGGGGTGTTTCAAGTTCACACATGAGCGGCGCGGCGGTGCGAGGAAAGGGCGTAGCTTCGTAGATAGCGCCCTACCACAGAGACCGAGGTAGCAGTACCCTGAGACAGTCTAGCTTAGGGGAATAGAGGACAGTGAATTAAAATGTATTAAACTTGTAAACCAAATGTAATAACTCAGATTGTATTTGGAAGACCAATGTAAAAGAAAACGCAATGTGATTTATCAAGTGTATGAAATGAATGTTTGTAATAGCAGGTCGAGTTATGTTGTTGGTACTTCCCTATGCAATCTTGATTGATATCGATTCCTGGTTGGAACATTCGTTTATTGTATTGATTGCGACGCCTAGGACGTACAGGAAAAACTCTGTCCGTTCGGCGGTCTGTTTGTGGCGCCGCGACCCGGCCAAATAGGTGGGAGGTCGCGGGGCGTGACAGTTTTAATATCAGTTATTTTTTCCCCCTGCATAGTTGTTGGTCCTCTATGAAATAAGGATAATTTGGCTTGCTGTTTTAATGGAATATTAGAGTTAAATGTATGATTGATAGCAATGAATGGATTCAACATGGTTATTGCAGAATGGGGACTCCTCTCACGTCCTGTGAATATTTGATAAGGAAGCACAAGCAATGCAATCAGCTCAAAACTCCTCCATAATGCTTGAGGAAGCTTATGCCACTGGAGTGGCTATTCTATCGAAGTATGCCGACCAGAGGGACCGCTTGAAGGTAATTACTGATCACCACCTACTTGTATGAGACAATCTCAAAATCAAAGATCAGCATGAATTTAATTGACTTGAGCTTATCCGAGACCAAATATAATCAATTTGCAAGTTTGGTCCCATGTGGAAAAAATAGGGCCTGTTCGAATGCATTTATATCTTGTTTAATGTGCTTCTTTCATTTCCTTTAGCTAGCATGTGGTAATTGGTTGATGCGTTGTTGTACTAATGTCTACCACAGTATAATACAACTTACCTTTAAATGATTAATATGATAAATCACATTGTTGGAAATAATATGGCAGCGGAAACTTACAAACCGGATAGCCAACGTATCCGGGAACCCGAATCGGATCGGATTGCTTGTTTTACAAGCCTTCTTGGATTGTTCTTGTCTCGATGCTTCTGGATCTCCCACGTTTCTCGCCTTCTCCCACGTGTACGCCTTACGCCACGGATCGGATGCGGGTCTAATGCGACGGATGCTAATCAAAAAGGGCTACCAGAGTCCTCTTCTATATTCACACTCCAAAACCCCGGGAACGTAAATGGAAATCCCAGAGAGGAAGAAGAGAGAGAATAAGGAAGATATTTCGTGGGTTCTTATTGATCGTATTCGATCGTCTCTTTTCCGGAGAGAAAAGGGGGCGTATATACAGAATAATGGAACCCCTAAATATCCTGAATCTCATATAGATTAGGATAAGGATCAGGATATCTATTAACATATAATAGATATCCACTAGTAGATACGTTTCTTAACTGATAAGAAACATATGATTCATTCTTATCCTAAACTTAATAGAATAAATCATAATCCACGTCTTATATGGATTGGGTTAGATCATAACCCGCCAATGTGGACACACTATATGGCAACAAACAAGTGGTACTTGCTATGTGGAAAAGATGGAAGAATCAAATATTTCATGATAGTTAAGAATGTAACTCGTAAGTGGTGATCACAAAAGAAAAACAAAAAATCACCATACTACACCAGATCTCAATTGGATGACATGTTGTGGCATCCAAATAGACCCAAGTGTCGAAATAAGTTTGAACGTCGAGTTCTCCTTGGACTACTAGATGTTCTTTTCTTTACTGATTACTGATTTCCGTGTCTGCAGAGAGCACAAAGGAAAGCGTTGGACATCCTTAATACGGTGGGTCTATCTAATTCTGTCTTAAAGCTTATTGCGAGGCGTCATCACGTAGACAAATGGATTGCTTATGCCGGTATGATCATTACGATTGTGGTGGTATATGCATTTTGGAGGTGGATGCATTGATTTTTAGGGTTTTGTAATTATTAGTGTGATATCTGAGAGAACCGGCAAACAATTGTAACTGAGGTTGGTACTCAGAATATTCATTTGGACTTTCCATTGGCCGATTGTTGAAGTTGTATCTTCGCAAAACTAGCCTTTATATGTAGGTTTTCATCATTATTATTTTTTTTTGAAAAGGGTGACATTGTATATGCTTGTGATCATTTTCTTAAGTCCAGCTATGGTGCTTGTAAAAGCACCAAGCACTTGGTGCTTGTAAGTTTTTTACCGTTAGATCTACTCCTCGGATCATTTTAGGGACCATTAGATTATACTATTCAACCAACCACCCACTCAACCCTAGAGGGCCCACATCATTCTAACCGTATATCTCTTAATCCAATGGCTAAAAATCTACAAACACCAATAACTTGGTACTTTGAAAAGCGTAGGAACTCAATTCCATTTTCTTTTCCTTTTTCCCTTCCCTAGAGTAGGAATTGGATTGTAGACTTGCAACATGCTATTTGGGACTCTTACTATTTGCACGGCATGTGCAAGTTGGTTGAAGATGTTGAGAATCATGTGATTGATTACATTTCGCAATGCATATTCTTCCGTTGTAGCAAAGCAAAATGCAAAAGTCTAGACCTTACACCATTAAGATAGACAAGCATGTAAGCAGCAGAGCGGGGAAGATAGCAGATTTGTTGTTCTAAATGTTTAATCTTGGTTTTTATTTCAGTCGAGTTTCCACCGAATATTGGACATCAATTAGTCTCGCACGGACCTGTAACAATTGTAAATAATAATTTTTTAAAAAAAGCAGTGTCGACAACAATTGTTGGAGAAGAAAAAAAAAAGAAACCAAGAGAAATTTAAGAATAATAGAAATTCTCATCCACTTTTATGTTATCTTTTCACACATGTGATGTATTCAATGATGATAAGCGAACCATGAGGCAAATCAACACTAACGTAGAAGTTAAATATCCCTAAACTTTGTTAATAACGTGTTTGAGGTGGAAAAAAAATAAAAATGATGAATAGAATGTTGAACTTGTAGAATATTATTTTGGATGTGTGTATTAAGTAAACCTTTTATAAATAGTATAATAATAAAATGTTATGTAAGCTTTATTACTCAAAAAAAGGATGCAGAATATTATAGGAATATTGTCAAGAGTAATCTATCGTATTTCGTTTGTCATGTTATATTATACAAATTATAACTCTTATATGCTGCTTCTAATTCTGGCACCTTACATGTACGGAAAAAATTTTGTCCATGAATTGGGTCTGTTACTGACCTAGTTGGGCTTTAGCATGGTAGAGCGATAAGAAGAAGCAACGTGCAGCTGAAAATAATGTTGTCCCCACTTTTGAAATGGTCGGCCCTTGAACAATCAATTGGACCAGCTAGAAACACTGAACAAGATTGTTCTGGAAGTGGCATTCTAGTGGTATTACTCGCTTGAAGACGAATCCATCAAAATTAAAGACTACAGGGAAGAAGCTTTTCTAGCTGAGTTCACTACAGTTGACGATAAAATCAAAATAGCTACCCTAGTCGCTACCAAAAAGGACAAAGGCAAATCAATATCAGACTATTATACAAAGGTAACAAAATTTTAGTCTCAAATGTCAATGTTTTGCCGTAGAACCGTTATTTAATAAGTGAATTATGTGCGGTGAGCGGATAAATTTTGCTTACAGTGGAGTGCTGTGTTCGCACAGTTAGATTGTAACAATTTATACTACAGGGGGGAGTCAAACAGCTGAATCCACCATTCAATGATCACCTGTTTCAACTTAGGAATTCGATGAAAAGAGACATTTGCAAACAGAATATAAAAGACAACA